>NC_062211.1:750354-770354 GCF_912470025.1 Vespa velutina
TTGCTTTAATATCCATACAATTTTGCAACTATAAAAACCTAAGAAGAGTTATTACCTGAGGGCTATAATACTGCATATAATCAAGTTGGCTCTTCTGTTGAGCACAGCTTGGCGGCGGCGGTGGTAAGGTCGCCGTAGGATGAACAAGACCATGGGTACCATGTGCACCAACCTGAAGATGATGTTGCAACTGATGATGGAGGTTTCTCTTGTCGTCGCCACTCTCGCTGCTGGTGTCATGATGTTGCATATGATGGGTGGGTGTATGCGGATGACTCAGACTTGTGCCGTGAGTCTGATGATAGGAGTGAGGACTTGAGACCGCAGCGGGAGGTGGTAATTGGTACATACTAGAAGTTTGTTGGTGTTCAACCATTTGCTGTTGTTGTTGTTGTTGTTGTTGTTGTTGTTGTTGCTGTTGAACGGCACAAGCCGACGGTTGTTGTTGTTGTTGCTGTTGTTGCTGAACGACAGATTGTCTTTTGGCTTCGTCGCCAGACTCGCTACTTGAATCACCAAGACCACCACCATGGGTTTTGTCTTCCCTTTGACCGCTGGAAAAAAAAGCAAAGAAAAAAAAATCCTTGTATAAAATTTACATTAATTCTTGCATCTAGACATTTTAAAAGTCTGTTCTATGTATAATTTATATATATATATATATATAGAGAGAGAGAAAGAGAGAGAAAATAATTTTCAAAACGATCTTATTCTTATTAGATTATATTATTTAAAAATTAACATTTAAAAGAGTAATTGTGAATGTGTAAGTGTTATTCAAGGAGAATCCAAGATAGTAACGCGAAACGCAGAACCCATGTGTGATCAGCAATGAATCCGAACGGGGAGAATGTAGAAAGTATCGAAATAATATCGAATAAGATAATACCGTTGTCCGTGTGTAAAATACGAAGAAAAGGGTACTTGAGTCCCGTGTACTTGTGAATTAAGGGTATATAGAAAGAAAGAAAAGAGAGGGAGAGGGAGAGAAAGAGAGAGAAATCGCAAAGTGTACATGTGGTATGTACATGTATGTACGTGTCTATGTGAGAGAGGGAGAGAGAGAGAGAAAGAGAAGGGAATGGAACAACGAAACGAAGAGACGAAGAAAAAAAAGAGAGAGGCGCTTCGGACATCTCGTAAACTCAATTTAGCAAGCTGGACCTCCTCGAAGTCTCGAAACACGTGGGACCCGAAGTTCCTGACTTCGTGGCTGGCTGACTGCTCTCTCTCTCTCTCTCTCTCTCTTTCTCTCTCTGCCTTTCTTATATTCTTTCCGTCTTTCTCTTCTTCTACATTCTTTTCCTCGCGCTCCTTCGCGCATCCAGGTACACGAGCAATCGTTAAGCACTTGTTTTACAAGTCGTTTAGACATGCCCGCCGCGATACGGCTCTGTCGCAAGTGCCTCGACACTTGTCTACGGGGTGTTTCAAGAACCGGTCTCCAGAATCAACCTTAGATGCTACTGCCAATTGATAAGATAGACAGAAAGAGAGAGAGAGAGAGAGAGAGAGAGAGAGAGAGAGAGAGAGCTCGCGATTCTCATTGAGGAATAAAAATGGAGGATGATTCGTTTGGTTAATGAATGACACTATCTTATAAACTTGACGTGTTAAATTTTATTCCAAAAAAAAAAAAAAAAAAAAAAAGGAAAAAAAAAGGGACAGAGAAATAACATGGAGAGTCATTTGTTTAAATATAATCGCTTCTACAATCAAGGATAATTTGATTTCAAACGAATTTATATTTATTGTGCTGAGAGAGAAAGAGGGGATTGGGGGGGGGGGGGTTATAAGGGATTAGGAAAGAGCAGAGAGGAAGGAAAATTTAAATGATGTCGAGGAGACACAAAGTCGTAATGAAGTAATAAATTTACTAAGTGACACGCAAGTCAAAAATATAGAAATGTTCCATCACGATAATTTATTTTCTATCAAATCATCCAAATAATAATTGATTGGCGATCTTGAATATAAATATTACGAGGGGAAATTATAGATCGAGTTTTATTATTATTGGCACGTATATAGAAACGTGTTGTAAACGCGCGAGCTTTAAGAATGATTGACAAAACAGTGCCAGAGAGGAGAGGAATATTACGACGACATATGCACTTTCAATGCAGCCAAAAACACGAAGATCGACCGAATCCATTTATCCATCCATCCTTGAATATATTATAATAACAATAACAATAACAATAATAACAATAACAATAATAATAATAACAACAATGAATGAAATTCTTGAATCTTGATTTCTGTACGTATGGAACGAGTTAATTAATTGATCGAATCATCGCAGATTTTAAAAAAGGTCCCAAAACATGGAGGCGACACGCGTGGCAAATGCGAACCGTTTACGAATTTACGGAATCAAAGACTCTAAAAGAAATTTCATGACGAGCTATCGCTTGTGTCTTCGTTAAAATTCAAATTCTGGAATCCACCACCGCTGGTGGTGTCCGCGATGGAAACGAGATGTTAGGATGCGATTCGTCGAAGATCCCACGAGAGAGAGAGAGAGAGAGAGAGAGAGAGAGAGAGAGAGAGAGAGAGAACAAGAAGAGGAAGAAAATAAAAAAGAAAAAAAAGAAGAATAAAATTAACGACGTTGAACGTGGTTGGTTTTAGGGATGGTTCAGGTCGAAGAAGACGGGGAAAGACGCAAGCACGATAAATCTGTTCGGCAGGTGAAAATCTCGTCGTACGGTCCCACTCTTGGATAGGACGTTCAGAGAAGAATTATTTCCAGGAGACTCTTGTGCCGAGGAGATGAGATCCCTACATGTGAACAAGAGAGACAGAAGAGAGACAGAAAAGACAGAAGAGAGAAAGAGAAAAAGATAGCAAAAGTTGTTCGGTGGTGTTTGTAAAACTGATGATGATCGTGATGGTAGTAGTTGTGCGTGCTCTTGCTGGTGTCTTTTGGAGACGCAAGTTTCATGCCACCCGTTGTATAGCAGAGCCTATAACCCGACGGAGGTGTCCCCAGGTATGCCTTATCCGTCCAAGGATCGCGCAGTAAATTTATCCGCATTGCACCAAACCAACGGAAAGAACGAAGCTCTTTCGGGCATTATTATTTTCATTAGGATTTGTGACTCATCGCGTGTAGGAGACATTTATTTCGTGCTCGTTCCATGAGACACCTACTACTACTACTACTACTACTACTACTACTATTACTACTACTACTATCACTATCACCACTCCCCCCCCCCGGACAAACTTAAGAAAAAGAAGAACACAGAAAAAGAATCATCAATATTGACTTTTTCTTTCTAAACTATCCATTTTTCTTTCATCTTTTATTTTTATTCTTTTTCTCCTTAGAAAACAAAAAAGAAATAAAATAATAATAATAATAATAATAATAATAATAATAATAATAATAATAATAATAATAAAATACTTTACCAATTAATGATCTATAATAATATATAATCAATTTGATTAATACAATTTTTAGGACAGTATCTAAAGCTGCATTATATTTTTTGTTCTTCTATCCGCGTTTCACGTCAACTTTTTTTATACGATTCGATGTTACGAAAAAAAAAAAAAAAAGAAAGAAAGAAAGAAGAAAGAAGAAAAAAAAAAGAAAACTTTTAAATTATTCATTTAATTTTCAGGTAATGGCGAAGCTCGAGAGTGATTTAAATCCCTGATAGAGATTTTATGGCATAAGAAGATGTAGAAATACGATTAGTCATAATAATTTCTAGGCAGAGTTGAGGAAAAAGAGAGAAAGAGAGATAATGATCGAAGACTTGGGTACTTGATTTTTTTAATCGTTAAGTTTATAAAAACAATAACATTTCTAGCAAAATTCCATCGAGTATAATAATTTGTTCGAGTTATCGAATAAGAAATGTTCATTGTTAATAAACGAAGTACATGTAGAATGAAAATATTAAAAATAAAAATAGAAAAAGAAAGAAAGAAAAGAAAAAGAAAAAAAAAAATAATACAAAAACTATATTTGTCATGTTTAATAGATGAACAATTGAAAAATCAATTTTCTATAATCAAATATAAATTTTATATATGTATATATATATATATGTATGTTTTGATCAAACAAATTAATTTATTTCCAGATCTAAAATAAGTAAAGGAAGCATGGAAGAAAGAGCACACATGTTGGCGCAGTGTGATACACGATTACCGAATATTTATCACCCTTTGGGAGTAGAGAAATTGGATGGAAGATTTAACAAGAGAGGAGAACATTACGAGGGATCTTCACAACTTTGACCCCCAAGGTCGTCTCTCTCTCTCTTTCTTTCTTTCTTACTCTCTTTTGGACGATATCGCGAACAGGTTCGAATAAAGTGTAGGACAACGCAAGGGGGCGACAGAACCGATATAATCCGATTTTACGAGGAGATTTCTCCCTGCAAGGGAGGAAGGGGGAAGGAAAGAGAGAGAGAGAGAGAGAGAGAGAGAGAGAGAGAAAGAGAGAGGGAAAAGGGAGATGTTATCTCAAGAGTGTTCCCCTACTCTCTTAGCGTGTCCCAAGCGATATAAACTTAGACGCGAATTAGTGGGAATCGTGCGATCCGATAGCATCTCATTTTGCAGAAGAAAAGAGAAGAAGAGAGGAGGTGAGGAAGAAGGAGGTGGAAGAAGAGAAGAAAAGAGGACTGTGTTATGGTCAGAAATTTATCCAGAAATGAAATTACCAATTATACTAATCCCATCTAGCGCCGCGTTCATGTTTCTTACATGCGAACGTTATCGGACTTACTACTTTTATACTTTTATATATGTCACACAATACAAAAACTTTCTCTAATAATTTCTGTTTCAACAAAATAAGACCGTAGTAATCTTTTAAATCTGGTATACCGATTACATCTATTTTGTTTCCTTTTGTTTCTTCGTTTGTGATTTTCTCTTTTGTTGTTTTTCGAAGAATCCAATGCTCATGCGGAACAATTTTATTTGTAAATCTATTTTTATATTTCAGTATGTATCAATTAAATTATCAAGAAAATAATGATAGAGAAAGAGAAAGAGACAGAAAGATAGAGAGAGAAAGAAAGAGAGAGAGAGAGGCGATGAAAGATCGAAATCCTCCAACAGAGTATTTTGACATTTTTGTCTAAAGACTTCTCTAGTAAAGTCAAGCAGATAGAAAGTTGTAGAATGGTAGCCAAGAGAGTTAAGGGAATGAAAGAGATAGACAAACAAAGAGAGAGAGAGAGAGAGAGAGAGAGAGAGAGAGAAAGAGAGAGATCAGAGATTTCGACTTCTATTCTGGTCGAGATGCGATCCGATTGCGCTCCTTGCTGCGTTAGAAACGCGAGACAATATTATTAGACTCCGCTTGAGAACGAAAAGAGAAGGTTGGAAGAAGAAGAAGAAGAAGAAGGAGAAGATGGAGGAGGTGAAGGAGAAGAGTAAGAAAGAAGATGGGTGTCCCTCTACGTACTATGTTGTCAACTGTTTGAATCGATGCTGCCAAGACGATTAATTCAAAGTGATAATTGAGCAGCGAATTGAATCGTGTCAGTGGTATTATATATTATATAGTTGCATGAAGCTCCTTTGAAACCTGATAACATTGATATTCATTTTAGCTTCCATATCAGACCCCCTCTCTAGGATTATTAAAATAACACTAGGGGAGGAAGGAGTAGTGGTTAGTATATGATAAGCAGCAATATGCTTATCAAGTCATTTGTTTTCACTTGACCAATGTAAAGTAGTAGTAGTAGTAGTAGTATCAGTAGCAGTATCAGTAGCAGTATCAGTAGCAGTAATAGTATAGTGTAATGAGTAATAGTAGTAGTAGTGTAGTAATAGTAGTAGTATACTAATAGTAGTAGTAATAGTAATAGTAGTAGTATATTAATAGTAGCGGTAGTAGTAATAGTGTAATGAGTAGTAGTAGTAGTAGTAGTAGTAGTAGTAGTAGTAGTAGTAGTAGTAGTAGTAGTAATAGTGTAGTAAGTAGTAGTGTAATAGAAATAGTGTAGTGAGTAATAGTAGTAGTAGTAATAGTGTAATGAGTAGTAGTGATAGTAGTAGTAGTGTAGTAATAGTAGGTAGTAATAATAGTGTAATGAGTAGTAGTGGTAGTAGTAGTGTAATAATAGTAGTAGTAGTAATAATGTAATGAGTAGTAGTGGTAGTAGTAGTAATGTAATAATAGTAGTAGTAGTAATAGTGTAATGAGTAGTAGTGGTAGTAGTAGTAGTGTAATAATAGTAGTAGTAGTAATAGTGTAATGAGTAGTAGTGGTAGTAGTAGTAGTAGTAGTAGATCTCTTTTTCACGCTTATTTCTTTTCTTTTCCCATAGGATTTAACAGCATACACAGGTTCCACAGAGAGATTGTCACGACTTTAATGCACCATATAACAGGATAAACCTTTTAAAGTAGAAGAGGACTAAGAGAGAGAGAGAGAGAGAGAGAGAGAGAGAGAAAGAGAGAAAGAGAAGGGGAGAGAGAGAAAAGGTGTATCACATATGATTCTTATAGGAAGGAAAGTAAACTTAAAAATTGGTTCTCCTGTTTGTCGCTATAACGGTAGAGAAATATGGAGAATCTTTTCTTGAGTATACCTCTCTAAAGATCTGGACTATACGAAAAAAAGAGAGGGAGAAAGAGAAAGAGAAACAAACTTCCTCCTCTCTTTTTACCTATGCATGGCAGGTGAGCCTCTCTACGAGTACCAGTAGAAACATCACCACAGCAAGAGCAGTAGCAGCAACAGCAGCAGCTGATTCTATAACCAGATACGGAAGAATTTCTTTGGTCTAAGATAATGGGAAGGGAATAGTCTCTTTCTAGCGTGTACACATTCGAGCTAACTTCTGTTTACAAACTCCGCAGGACTCATCTCCTGATCCTAGACCTCGTGTGCCCGTGGTGCCTTTTCCATTTTCCTTTTACCTGAACGAACAATTTCTTCCCTCCTCCTCCTCCATGTCTATTCGCATTCTCTTGCGAAACGTCAAAAGAATATTGCTCGAATATTATTCCGAATATTTTCTTTTTGTTTTTTGCCGATTCTAACAAACAAATATTCCTTCTACTTTTAGTTTTATAATCTGGAGGATGGACAGGGGAAGGGAATTAACGTTACCAAAAGGTATATGTATAGTAAATGATGATAACTACCTGTGAATAATCCTATGTTAAATCGCATTATTTATCATACGAATCAGTTAACTCACATCGGTTTTTCAATTTTGACAGAAAAACTAAGTTACTTTCGAAAGAAACAGGTAAAAACGCCAGAAACTTGGCGGTCAAACAACACGCAGAAGAATCGAGAGAAAGAAAGAGAGAGAGAGAATGTTAAAACGCTTTTGGTGTTTTAGAATTCTTTAATCCGGATTAAGGTGAACCTGCCACTCGGTAGTCCTTCTCAAAGGATAGATATCTACTCCATTGTCTCGTTAATATCTTTAACTTTCTTACCAATTTTTATTATTTTTTTTCTCTCTGTGTGTTCTTTTTCAACCAAAGGCATTTATAAATTTCTCATATAAATTATATATATATATACCGAAATTATTATATTTTTATAATTTAATGAATGAATGAATTTTTTGTTTTCTTTTCCTTTTATCATAAATAAACGATATTTTAATTCTAGATCGAAATATATGAAAATTTAATAGCAAAATTAAATGAAGAAGAACGATAATTCATGATATATATATATATATATCATTTATAACAATTTGAAAAGTTACCGAGCCGGTCTCTACTTTGGCAGTAACATGTAAGTAGTACTTGAAGATCGGCAAGGAAATGAATGGCGCGCCATGGCGTTATATCTGACTGATTTGACGTTATTCAACAGGAATTGCACGTAGGAATGCGTATGCCAAAGAGCACACACGCACGAGGAAGAACGTGCCAGGGAATACGAGTTTTCGTGCCAGACGTCGTTTAGATTCCCTCTTCCTCCCCCTCCTCCTCCTCCTCCTCCTCCTCAACCTCCTCCTTCTTCTTGTATTCTCTCGTTGAGAAGGCAAAATGCGCACCGTAAAACTCTGAGATGGCTCTCGAAACGTCTTATATATATATATATATATATATTCGGCGCTGCCACGCTTTTATATCTCTTCCATATTATCTGTTAAAGGTACTCGTATAAATAGGTTTCGTATAGATTGAGTATAACAATTAAAAACATTTATCATCGGTGATAAATTTTCATCTATAAACGAATCATCTCTCTAATAAAGGTATCTTTTATAAACCCATTATAAGCGCATTAGAACAAAATTTGGAATAAACCCTAAGAATATTTTCATTTTGATTAGTATTTTAATACCATTGACTTTCTAGAGGGGAATTAAATAAAACTATCAACGATTAAACATCATAAGATCTCTCTCTATCTCTCTTTCAAAATATTTGCTTTCATAAGATTTTGAAAAGGATGGAAGAAACATTTGTTATCAAGGGATATAGTTCGTGCTAAAGCATTAAATTAGAAAAGAAAAAAAAAAAACAAAAAAGAAAACATTAAATTATAGATAAAATTAGGAGAGGATAAAGAGATTAGTTTGGCCTCAAGGAACTATCACTAGCCGTTAAGTCGGATAGCCTCGATATTATACGATTAAGTCATCTGGCACTATTGTGCAAACTCTGACGAGATGGACGAGATTTCTTTGGTAGAGATATGTCTCAAGGAATATTTGCTTTAATGTCTTCTGGGCGACATGCAATTTCCTCTACTCTGACATGAATTTCCTCATCGCATAGCCTAAAAACTTGGAGACAGTTACGAAGAAGATTCTCATTTGTTCGTTCGTTCGTTCGTTCGTTCGTTCGTTCAAGGGTGTTTGTTACTCCGTCAGAATACAAGTTATAATACTTCTCTCTCTCTCTCTCTCTCTCTCTCTCTCTCATTGCTTTAGAGTATGAAAACGCATACGATCCCATCAGGATCAGATCCAAATTAACTTGCTCTAAATAAAACGCAATACGCAATTCCATTAGCCCCAACATCCATTTGTGCTATTTCAAATCATTTTCTGTTTTAGGAACATTGATTCATCAAATGAATCAATCATATCAAACCTACAAACTTACGTTATATAATTATAATCAGAGAGTTAATTATCGTACCTCGATATGTCTCACAATCAAAGAGTATCATATTTTCAACGACTCTGGATAGATTTTTTCTTTTTCCCTTCCACCCCCCCCCCCGACCACCATGTAGAGCAAGCTTCATAGCATTCGGAGAAAACAATTCCAATGGTGTAAGGATAGATCTCTTAACGAAGGAATATTAGAATTGCTCAATGATCCTTTCTCTTTTCTTCACGCAAGTTAAAACAAGCAACGAATTAGTTAAAACAAAGAAGAAAAAAAAAGAGAAAAACAAATGGAAAAAAAAAAGAAAGAGTAAATTAAATCCAAAGATTTACTGGTTATATTGGACTCACTTAAATAATAACAATAATAACAATAATAATAATAATAATAATAATAATAATAATAATAATCGGACAACGTGTGTTTGATTTAAATTATCGCCGATCTATCGTTCTTAGCAAAACAAATAACACGCAAGTTTACGACGAAGATAAAAGGAAAAATCAAAAATAAATTATCTTACTAGCCAGACGTAGGAGCAAAGAAAAACAACAACATGAACAACATCATCATCATCATCATCATCATCGTCATATCGGTGATCGTTCGAATTATACATATATGCGTCGATGGGGAACACAAACACACACAACACACACAAACACGCATGATGATGATGATCATCGTCATCATCATCATCATCATCCATCCGTACACGAAGTAAATTCTGGGAATGTGCGTGCATGAATGAATGCCCCCTCTGTCCCCTTATTCGCTTCTAAAAAAGAGACGAGGTACATAAGCAACGATGGGGAAAGGGAGAAGAAGAGAGGTAGTGGAGAAGGAGAAGAGGCAGAAGAAGAAGGAGAAGAAGAAGAAGAAGAAGAAGAAGGAGAAGAGACGAAGATGAAGCAAAGAGAAAGAGAGAGAAGAGGATTGTTCTTTTTCATGACGAGACTCCGCACGAGGCGGGCCCTTTTGGTCCTTAACGTGCGCATATGTGGCCTCCCTTCTTTCTCCCTCGCGTGGCCTGTCAGATTTGACGTGGTCTTCTTTAAAGCGGCTTTCCACGGAGGGGAAGAGAGACTGAGAAAGAAAGAGAGAGAGAGAGAGCCCTATTCGCCTTTTTTGTTCTCCCAAGTCCGAAAAATGGCCGAGGCAAAACCCAACATGGCCGGTCCCGTCGTCGTCGTCGTCGTCGTCGTCCTCCCTTTTTCGACGAAAAAGGGGATTGCCGACCTTCCCTTCCATTCCCCTTCGCACCCCATCCCCCTCTTTCTCTCTTTCTCTCCCGCCGGAAGAGACCCTGGACCACGCGTCCTCACAAATGCACATTCACCGTCGCGACGTGTGTACTGTAATCTTTTTTTTCCCTTTCCTCTCTCTTCTCTTTCTTTCTTTCTTTTTCTTTTTTTTACTGTTGTGCATGCACGGTCCTCTCCTCTCTTCTCCATTCCTCACCTGGTCGCTCCCTCTCTCAATCTTTCTGGGATTGTGCATCGTCGAATGTAATCTGTTCCAAACGCACTGTCCCACGTGCGAGAGACTTTTGTACCGAACAATGTGATAATGTGATCAGATGTTATAATAAATTTGAAAAAGACTACATTGCTATTGGGAATTTGCAATATGAATGAAATAGATATTTAATATAAATGCACCATGTATTTTTGATGTAACGCAACAAGATATGGTAAATAGATAAACATTCGTATGTGATCGATACTAGTTGTGTTATTCTAATAATAACATGATGAAATTGAGGAATGATATAATTACAAGAAATGTATTAGCTTATATCCTCGGGTATTATAACCATTGTGTGATTCTCTAGGCCATATGATGTCATCGGTTTTGAAGTATAGACAAAGTCACCGAAAGAGTAACACCACGTGGGTTATTTTGGTCCAATATCTTCTGTCACTTTGAGATAGTCTTTTGAACGTCGACCCAAAGACGATGACATAACTAGGCCAAGACGACGCCAGTGTTAAGAACTTGATTGATCGAAACGTTAAGGTCAACGCCTACTATTTCCTTTAGCCAACTTTGGATTATTAAGGAAGTTAGTTAAAAAAAAAAAAAAAAAAGAAAGAAAGAAAAAGAAAAAGAAGAGGATAATTTTATCGAACAATGAAAAAATAATCACGAGCTTTTTAGACCTTCTACTACTTCTTTTTTTTCTTCTTCTTTTTCTAGAAACAAATTCGAAGAAAATTTCAATGATCGACCGATGCTCATTTGGAAAATCCAAAGGAAACAACAAATGGGAAACGTTTGGAGGTAGGTCTTCTGTGTTCGCGGAATGGTTTGTGGATGTCATCGGCGCGGTCCGCGAGACACGTTGACAAGATAGGGTTCTCTGGTTTCAGACACGCAGAGCGCGCTACTCAGACACCGTGCATGCTGTAACCGTAAACCAGGCGCTGCTGAAGCTGCTGCTTGCTGCTGCTGCCGCTGCTGCTGCTGCCGCCGCCGCCTCTGCCTCTATACCGTGTGCCGTTCCTACTTCACGGGACACAGTGTTCGTAGCTATTTTGGGGACGTCAGCGGCACGAGAACGATATGTACATACGAATTTCTCTCTCTCTCTCTCTCTCTCTCTCTCTCTCTCTCTCTCTCTCTCTCTCTCTCTCTCTCTCTCTCTCTCTCTCTCCTCTCTTTTGCCTGACTTGGACAACACGTTAGCCTTATTCGGCAAACACTAAAACTTACTCAAAGCCCATAAACATCAATATAATGATGATGTAAATGTCGATCGATGATAAAGTAAGTTTTCCAAAACTTGTTCGATTAACACAACGTTGAGAATGTCATGGATAGTCATTCAATATTGACAACTTTATTACAAATATTTGTAAGATTTCTTTCAGAGAGTGAGAGAGAAAGAGAGAGAGAGAGAAAGAGAGAGAGAGAGAGAGAGAGATGACATTTCGAAGATGAAGATTTTATATATACCTTCTAACAAACGTTTTACATCTATTATATCTCATCCAATGAGAAAGAGCATGATTACATTTATCTTGTAACTTTTATCTAGAAATATTTATGATAGATATTATTAAGATGATTTCTAATAAAATCAATCGGATACTTACTTAATGCGTTAACGATAGTATGATGGTATTAATAAAAGATTATGAACATACTATAATTTTGTCGTGTTCATTTAAATGTAACTTTTGGATATCGATATGTTTTCTCGATAGGAGAAAATTTACATTGAAATTATGCCAAGAAGATGAATCCCCGCAAAGGTAAAAGCAAGAAGTTCAGTTTTGCTGTTCCAGAACAAGGAGAGAAAGAAAAAGAAAGAGAGAGAGAGAGAGAGAGAGAGAGAGAGAGAGAGAGAGAGAGAGAGAGAGAGACTAGAGTACACTCCTGTTATAGCTCGAAGAATGGCTAGCCGGATGGCCACAACCGGTAGCGTGGGTTGCCACCGCGATTCCTTCGATACGTCGACGATCACGAGATCGATTTCCATCAAAGTCGATGTGTCGAGGAGCCACGATATATCACCGATCGACTTCCATCAAAGCCAAAGCGCGCTGAGGGAGGAGAGAGGATACACCTCTCGTCCCTGTTTCACCTATCTAGCGTTCAACTCTCCAGAGAGTACGTTTTTCTTCGCGATGTAAGATGAATCATAGCTTTTTCTTTACGTCTCTACGTCCCTACGTATCCTTTCATAATAATATAATACACAGCTACTTCTTGCCTGATATTATATACAACGATCATCTAATATTTTTTTTTTTTATCTTTTTATTTATTTATATATTTATTCTTTTTTTCTTTTTCATCCTTTTTTTTTTTTTTTTTATCAATGATCCCGGGAATTTCATTACTCATTTCATAACTCGTTGGCCTTTGCCTAAAGTTGGCCTACTAAATTATAGTAACCATAATTGACATCACTGCAAATTATAATGTATTAAAGTGTATAAAGTTGTAATTGAGAGATAATAATTCCTGAACAAAATGTGGTAAAGCAGGCGCCATTTCGAAGTATCGTACGAATGGCGAGGTAAAAAGCGAGAGCTACTACACTTTCTCTCTCTTTCTCTCATTCTCTCATTCTCTCTCTCTCTCTCGCTTTCACCCCTCTTATGTTAGGGTCTCAAAACTCCCTAGGTTTTCAGGAAGAGTCAATATTGGTGCAGCCACCCACGTCCAACCCTTGGCAAGGACCCGACTACTATTATCTCTCTCTCTCTCTCTCTCTCTCTCTCTCTCTCTCTCTCTCTCTCTCTCTCTCTCTCCTCCCCCTTCTCGATAGAACTTATACTTTTTTCCTTTCAATACTTCTATCTTTATCTCACTCTATTCTACCTCCTCCTCTCTCTCTCTCTCTCTCTCCCTCTATCTCAGCCCTCGCACACAGCTGTCCCTTTCTACATCCGGGAAGTGCTATCTATCTATCGTCTTCTCTATCCCTTCCTTGAAAGCTTCGATTTAACCCTCCCTCCCCCAACCCTCATTTCATCCCTTCTATCCCTTTTCCCTCTTCTCCACATTTTTCCGCGCCCACTTCATTTTTCTCTCATTCCAATCCCTCATCCCCTATTTCTCTTTGTGTCTACCATAAAGATGTCTCAACGTAATTAAATGTAAATACCGTTGATGGTCGCTTGAAGAATTACTAATAATCGAGCCGAATCAAAACTGATAAGACAGAGAATAGAAAAAGAAAGAATTAGAAGAAAAATCATTATTCGTCGAAAACAGAAGAATTGTAACAAGAGAGATCGTGCTTTATAAATATTACTATGAGAAGCAAAACAAAAAAAAGAAGAAAGAAAACGAAAAAAAAAAAAAAATAAAAAGAAAAATTAATGCGGCTCTCTCTCTCTCTCTCTCTCTATTGCGATCCTTTCGATCAGTTTGCGTAGTCCAATGACAAGGAAGACAAGGGGATGAAACGAAAATGAGGGTGAAGTTGATGGTAAAAGAGGGATAAAGAAAGAGAGAGAGAGAGAAAGAGAGAATAAGAGAGCGAGACAGACTACGAGGGCGTTGGTGAGGGTGAGGGAGAGTCTATGTAGGACGGGTACATTAGCAAACTTTTGTTGACACTGAGAACAACGCGGCGAAGCCATTACTGGCTGCTACGACCACGTAGGATGACAACGACGACGACAACGACGACGACGACAATGACGACGACTACAACGATGATGCCCATATAACTCAACGATGGCTCATCCTGCCAAGAAATCGATTGCAACGAAGACGAAAGCCACGTCGGAAGATGGCTGAAGAATCGTTTAATTCTACATAGTCCATTAACTACATAATATCTCAATAATCATTTATTTGAATGCATAGATTAAATATCTGATATAATGTGATTTTTTGAGAGATATTGAATTTAAAGTTTTTATTGAATCATTTTTCAAGTTTTTTTTTTTTTTTTGTGTGTGTGTAAATAAAATGATATTATGAATGCGTTGAGGGAGATACATTATAAAAGTATAATATATCCAAAAAAATTTTCATACGATCATAATACAACAAACACAATAATATCAAAAATGCAACAAAAGTGTCATACATAATATCAGATTTTTGAATGGATTCACAAATATTTTTAAATGTGATTATCGCTTAATTTTTTTCTTTTCGCTATCCAACAAAAACGTTGAAGTTTAATTTATCATTATTATTATAATTATTTTGTATCCATTTATTATTATTATTATTATTATTATTATTATTATTATTATTATTATTATTATTATAACTTTTCTTTTCTCAGTTCAGCATGACGTAAAACAAAAATAAAAGGACCAAAATTTGAAATCGACGGCATCTCACAAAGAAAAAGGGAACATCTTTCTTTCTCTCTCTCTGTCTCAACATTATTTATCTTTGGCATCCTTTATGTTGTTCTTAACCCTTGAAGTCAAAAGAAACGGACCGATCGGGATCGGACTTTGCAGAGAAGATCACTGAAGGTACGGAAATGCAGAAGGAATAACATGTTTTGAGAGGGTAATAAAAGTGTTCGGAAGCATCGTAACCATGACTTGGGACAAAGAAAACTGGATCGGCCATTTCCAAGTATGAAAATTGTTAAAAGAGAGAAAAAGAGAGAGAGAGAGAGAGAGAAAGAGAGGGGTAAACAACTAAATGTATACTTAGATCTCTTTCTCTCTCTCTCTCTCTCTCTCTCTCTCTCTCTCTCTCTCTCTCTCTCTCTCTCTCTCTTATTTTCAATATAAAACAATAACCAAATTGTTTTATATTGACCAATGAAATAAATATATACAATAAATGATAATTTATATTCTTCCAGGAAAACAAACGGAAGCATTCGTGGGATCGATGATTTTACAGCGAATCGAATATGAGTCAGATGAAAAAGAAAGATTGCAAATGGAAAATGTTGATGTGTATATTAGATAAGAGAGAATCAAAGAACGAGAGGGATGGTAGAAGGGGTGGGGGTGGAGGAGATCGTTCCTCGTTCGAAGAGAAGGGGAGGAGAGAGAGAGAGAGAGAGAGAGAGAGAGAGAGAGAGAGAGACTGCATAACTCAATTGTTTACGTTTCTACGTTGCAGAGATAAAGAGAAGTCTCAGCATCCTCCGTTGTAATAAAAAGTGCAGACACAGCTACACTTCGTAAAATGTGTAAGAAGACCGAGGAGAAACGAAAAGAATATATGACGAACCTAACTACGAATACTACGGACAAAGTAAGAAGAGAGGAGGATGAGAGATCATTGGAATAATAAAAGACAATGCGTTGTCTCTCTTAAAGCTGCGTTCTAAAAATGCGTCTTCTCTTAGTTCTGAGTTCACTAGAACAATATATATAAGCAGCACTGAGCTCTGATAGTATCCGATAACATAAAACGTGCGAAGCTAACGGAAGAGTCCAACTTTGTTTTCAAAATGTTAAGATATGAAAGATGCTGATCAGAAGATTCGAGATGGCGCCGTTAAAGAGTCTAGACCGTTCGTTCGTGTTCTTATCACAAATACGAGACGACGTGGTCCTTGTGTTATTTATTTTTCAAGCGATAAAAAACTTTGCGATTATCGTTTAAAACAATCATTACATGATACCGTGTTATTTAATCTAAAAGTAAATCGTTAGAATAATTTTCTAATATAATTTTTCATCTAAGAAATTTAAAATATAAGGAATGATCGATTGTTCGTTCATTTGATCCAAAAGTAAATCTCTATAATAATTATCCAATATAATTTTCTCGGAGAAATTTAGAGCATAAATAATGATCGACTTTCCATTCATTTGATCCAAAAATAAATTACCTATAATAATTTTCCAATATAATTTTCTCCAAGAAATCTAGAATATAAATGATGATCTATTTGGAAAACAACGAACGGAAAAAAAAAATACTTCATCGATATTTTAATAAGAAACGTGTAAAGGATAAAGGAAGAAATTGAATGAAAAGTCGACGCGGCGTCAAAGTGAAAAAAGTCAAACGATTTAATGGAGATACCCAAGGGAGAATTAATACCACCATGGATTGAATATATGATGTCTCTTGTATGTTGGCAGACGCCCACAACAAGACGCCCCTGTCCCAAGGGACAAAACGCGGGACCAGCGCGTTATCATCATCGATATAAAATAACTACAGGAATGGCAATTTTAAAAGCGTTACCCATCACTAAGTATCTGTTTTTTTAATAATAGATCACTACGAGAGATAAAAATCGTATTACCATTAATGAACGTATAAACGTCGTTTCTAAAAGCGATGATTTTCATTTTCATGAAAAAGACGCGATCGTTGAACAAATATTGAATACAGTACTATAATAAAGAGGATAGTAAAATAAAATAGGAAAGAGAATGAGGTGAATGGAGAAGGTGGGTTAAAGAGGAGGGGGGGATTGATGAAACATTGTCTCTATGTCGATACAGAGGGGGAAGGGGGAGAGATAAGGAAGACAAGCAATGAAAGTATATAACGTGCGTTGTAGGGGTGGAAGCTTTGTGGGATTTCCTGTAATTAATATGCCAGGAATGATGTCCTGGCGTATCCAGGATATTCTACTACTATAACAACCAGTACACGAAAAGCTATTGGCAGGACACTAGACCTATCTCTCTTTCTCTCTTTCTTCTTCTTTATCCTCTTCGTCTCTCTCTCTCTCTCTCTCTCTCTTTTTGTCTCTCTTTCTTCCTTTCTCTTTTTCTCTAGACTGACCGTCTCTCTCTCTCTCTCTCTCTCTCTCTCTCTCTCTCTCTCTCTCTCTCTCTCTCTCTCTCTCTCTCTCTCGTTCTCTCCCTTTTTTTGCTTTCGACCTCGCTTGCTTTCGTTCATGGGAATATACAGAAGCCATAAGAAATTCGATACGTTTCTTGTGGCGTGACGTGGTACGGTGGTGGTGTATACCGTGCCGACTGACTTTACCATGATGGTGCTTCCCACTTCCTCCCTTTGGCAAACTCCTTCTTCTCTTTTCTATTTCTCTCGCAAATACAGGATAAATAAGCTCTGTCCTAACCACTATTCGCATCGATGAGTTCCTTCCAAAAGAAAAAAAGTCGTCATGACTCCCATATAACCTCTATGGTTAGATAAGAAGAACGTTATTACTGCAAGCGCAGTACTCTATTTGCAGAAAGTCTTCTCGTTCATTCATAAAACAAGGAAACCATTTGAAAGCACACCATCGAGAATATAATACTAATAGTATTATCGATTGAACGATTAATCACGAAAATACGTTCGTTTCTTAATCGAATATCTATAACTTTTTAATAGGATTTGTATTATATTTATTTATTTATTAATCCTTTGAGTGCCATGGACGCATATATGACGTTTGACAAAAGCAATCGGTGTATGACTACGGGCGCATATATGCGTCCATAGTTTATCAATTCTTATGACCATTTCTCGCGTTTGAGATAATAATTTCAAGTTAATCCCTTGCGGTAAAATAACGAATTGAACACTCGTAATGTGACTACAATTACTATTAAATATGACAATAATTAATATAACTTAAAATTTTTAATGTATTGAATCTGATAATATCGTATCCTCTTTTATTTTTATGTAAATATCACAAATCATTATTACATATTGTTTACCGTTAGAACTACTAGATAAAAAACTAACAAATTTTGTTACTCAGTCGAATTTCATTCTTGTAAACATTAAGTGTAAACAACGATTATTATATTTTTACTAAAGGAAATAGTTATTGAAATATTTACTATAGTTGTGAAATAAACAACATAATGAATGGATAATAACAATTCTATCCAAATCAATAATATAATTTTAATTAACAATATGTATAAATCATAATATGAAGGATGTTTTTTGAAATAAAAATTAAATGATTATTTTATAGACAATTTTTTCACGATTAAATCGTACCGAAAAGGGTTTAAGATACGATTTACATGTTAATATATAGAATAAAATAATTAATTCTTATATCATTTAAATAGTCACACTTTTGCATATTCAATCGATGAAATTAATATTAACAAAAAAAGTATTCCTTTCCCAATTGATCGAAACCGCCAGCGATTTCTTGCTTCTGCCGAGAGTATTCAGCACTCAAAAAGGTTAATCGAATATCTATAATTTTTTAATAATATTTGATCGTTTATATTTATTAATCCTTTGAGAGACGTGGACGTATATACGCGTTTAACGAAAGCGATCATTGTGTGACTACGGACGCATATATGCGTTTATCAATTCTTTCGACCATTTCTCGCATTTGAGATAGTGTCGAATTAAGATATGATTTACATGTTAATATATTGAATAAAATAATTAATTAATTCTCGTATCAATTAAGTAGTTGGAGCTTTACGTATTCAATTGACGAAGTTAATATTAAAGAAAAAAGTATATCGTTCCCAGTGATCCGAAACCATTAATGACTGCTTGTGCTTACGCCGAGAATATTCAGCACTCAAAAGGGTTAATCGAATGTCTATAATTTTTTAATAGAATTTAATCGTTTATATTTATTTGTTAGAAGTAAAACAATTTCGTCAAGATTACGGTGTATATAATTAAATTCCATCGATAAATATTTTCAAAAGTATATTCGATGTATCATCGGACAGAAGAACGGGGGGGGGAGAGAGAAAGAAAGAGAGAAAGAGAAAGAGAGAGAGAAGAGAGAAAGAGAGAAAGAGAGAGAGAGAGAGAAACATGAACATGAATGTGAACGGAATCACGCGACGTGGGAGATGCGATGAGTAAACGCAAGAACAAGAACGAAAAGGAAGGAAGGAAGGAAGGAAGGAAGAAGAAGAGAAGGATGAGGAGGAGGAAAAGGAGAATGAGGAGGGGGAGGAAAAGGAGGAGGAGGAGGAGAAAGAAGAGAAGGAGGAGAAGAGAAGAACGCGTTATAGATGTGCTGTTACAGGGCCTTTGAATTTGGTCGGTCGTTTCTAAAATCGGATGTAGAGCAACGACCTTCGAAACAACACGAAACTACAGAAGAAGAAGAAGAAGAAGAGACGACTCCTACGCATTTTCTCGCTGCTCGTTTTACGATGCGACAGCTGAGATTCTTGCGAGTTGAAGTTGGTAGAGTCGGGGAAATCAGAGTCGCGGTAAGTATGTATATAAACTTTTGGTAGTAGTGAAGGGTGAGAGGAAGGTTTTTATCGATAAATATACATGTGTACATAGATACATGTATATATATATATATATATATGTAAAATCTACTATATCATTTTAGGATGATGATCCACTTAAGATCACTTATCTCAATCTAATTCGTTTGAAAAGAGGAAGAAGAAGAAGAAGACAAGACTCACCTATGTTCAGCGGCACGGTCTCTCTGTCTACGATTCTTAAACCAATTGCTAACTTGAGTTGTCGTCAGACCCGTGTTCTCAGCCAATTCGCGTTTTTCACGGGGCGATGGATAAGGATTGTTAGCGTACCAT
>NC_062211.1:775354-790354 GCF_912470025.1 Vespa velutina
TTATATTATTAGCTATATCATAACACAACTATACTACTTATTACTCTGTAAATTTATATACTCCCATACGATTTTTCTATGAATTTATATAGAAATAATAATATGTATATACTGTGACATCGCTAGTAATATAATTATCCTATATCAATGATAAATATAATACAATTAGTACACTGGTATAATTATATCGATATAAGTAATACTATATGTAATCCCTTTGTATTAGATAATTTGCAGGGATTAGAAAAAAAAAAAAAAAAAGAAAAAAAAGAAAATTAGTGTTATAGAGAGTACATTAAAGAATTTATTTATGATCTGATCTCTATTAATATCATTGAATTTAATTATCGTTAAAAACGATACTAGGACAACGATTTTCTACGCGACATGATAAAAGATCTTCTATAAATAAATATATATATATATATATATATATTGTTACTTTAGGAATGCGACGACATATGCATATCCAATATTAAAAGTTATCAGAAGAAAAAAAGAAAAAAAAAAAAAAAAAAAAAAAAAAGAAAAGAAAGAAAAAACTTTTCCATAATTTATAAACGGAGAAAGAGAGAGAGAGAGAGAGAGAGAGAGAGAGAGAGAGAGAGAGAGAGAGAGAGAGAGAGAGAGAGAGAGAGAAACTGAAAAAGATTATTGTGACAAGAGTTAAATATTCTTGGAGAGTTAACGTATATCATACGGATAATTTTCTAAAGCTTCCAAACGAATAACAATCTCGCGATGGGAAATATAAACGACATGCGAAACGTCGTACGTCATGAGAAAACAATTTTACCTGTCTCACGAGAGAGGAAAAGAGAGGAAAAGAGGAGAGGAGAGGAGAGAAGACGAGAAAGAGAAAAAGAAATAGAAAGAGAAAGAGAAAGAAAATTGTTCATTGTAAATCCGAAGGTAGACATAAAGCGACAAAGCTTTACTCGTTAGAAACGTGTGGGTCGGTCATCGTCGTGTTCTCTTCTAAGTCGTTGGATTTGAGAAACGTAAACGTCGTCCGCGAAACAATTTACGGGTTGCAGTAAAATCGTAGGAACTCTATTAAACACGCGTGACTCGCGCCTTCGGAAGGTACTTTGCCGGATGCCAGACTTTCGACAATAAGTATTAGCCCACCACCTATCTCTCTCTTTCTCTCTGTCTCTCTCTCTCTCTCTCTCTTTTTCTCTCTCTCTCTCTCTCCTCTCTCTCTCTTTCTCTGTCGTTTCTTCTCTTTCTCTTTCGCACGAAGAATTTCAGGGACAATTTTATCTATTCTGATGTTCTAAAAACGTCAAAATTATGTTTCCTCGAAGAGCATCTGTTTCTTGGGCCAAAACAAATGTTCGAATTCGCCGCGTTATTGAAAAAGAACTACGTGAATCAAAGGAACATCTTAAACGTCAAAATTAAGTCTGCTCGATAATAATCATTCATTTATCGGTCGAAATAAACATTTGAATTTATTGTATCAACTGAAACATTGCTTTACCAGAATCATAGGAATACTTGAAACGTCAGTCAAATATTCAGAAACGTCGGGAATTATGTTAACTCAATTATGCATCTATTTAACGGTCGAAAAAAAGAATCTTTTGTGTCGGTCGAATTATCGGGAAAAATATTACGGGAATCAAAAGAACGAGCATAAAACACATCGTTCAAATATTCTGACAATTCGAAAAACGTCGAAATTAAATCGCATCGATTATGCATTTATTTATCGATCAAAAAAATAAAAAAAAAAAAATAAAGAAAAAAGAAAAGGAAAGAAGAAATAATTTAAATTTGCCGCGTTATCGAAAAGAATTACGCGAATCAAAAGAAACATTTAAAACGTTGGTCAAATTATTTCGACAATTTCCAAACGTCGGAATTAAGTCACCTCGATTATGTGTTTATTTCTGAATCGAAGATAAAAAAAAAAAAAAAGAAAAGAAGAAGAAAAACGAAGAAGAAATAATTTAAATTTGCCGCCTTATCGAAAAAAACTGTACGTGTCAAAGGAACAACTTAGCATTTTATCTAATGTAACATTCAAATCGGAACACTGTCCTCGTAGTTTCAATTCGCAAGGCACGTTCTCTCTCTCTCTCTCTCTCTCTCTCTCTCTCTCTCTCTCTCTCTCTCGAAATCGAAAGAAAGTTTCGTCATTGAAATTCTAAATGATTCGATTGTTTCTTCTCCTTTCACGATCAAGTGGAGCCGACATATAAATAGCTACGGTGGTGGATACGTACATACACTACCGATGGGTTACAGCAGCGCATTCATTGAATTCGTTGCATTTCCTTCGCGCCAACACAACGAGCGTGAAATATACACGAAAGAAGATAAAGTAATACGAGAGAGAGAGAGAGAGAGAGAGAGAGAGAGAGAGAGAGAGAGAGAGAGAATGTAGATACTCTTTTTCTTTCTTTCTTTTTTTTTTTTTTTCGAAAAGAAACAAATAAAAATTTCTTCTCTAGATCAAACTCTTCAAATATCAAATTAACGTGGAAGAAATAATTGAACAAACGTTTATTAAAATCAGGGCCGCATTTATACTTTCAGGGACCTTAGGCTCACAACACACCATTATAACCTCTTTCTCCTCGGTCAAACGTACAAATCCATTAAAATTCGAACAAATTTGTATGCATTTTTATTTTTTGCAGATATATTAGGCAATTTTTTATATTGTCGTTTATGAGAAGTGAGGTTAAAAGAGAAATAAAAGAAAAAAAGAATAAAATAAATAAGAAATAATGTAAAATGCGGCCCCATTTAAAATTCATGAAAATTATTCATTCTTCTTATTCGAATGCAGCTCAATCACAAAATGATTTCATCATAATACGGCAATCTACAAAAAGATTCGAAATGGAATAATCTAATTAAGTTGCATATTTAGAATTGATAGAGATATATTGAGAGAGAGAGAGAGAGAGAGAGAGAGAGAGAGAGAGAGAGAGAGAGAGAGAGAGAGAGAGAGAGAGAGAGAGAGAGTGTAATCATATCGTCGTTTATTAAACTCGATTAGATTAAACTCGTAATCTCAATTCGATGGAACTTACGCAAACAAGTAACTAAACTAACCAAATTGAAACAATCAATCCAACCAATCAGGGAGCAGTATAAATTTTACATATGAAAAATACCGTCGGAACCTAACCTCTCTGTGTTATATGCCGACGGTGTTTACAACTAAAAAGTTCTACGTTACATTACGTTACGTTTCGTTTCCATGTATATAACTCATATATATATATATATATATAATATATATATAGTAGAAAGAAACAAAGGGTCTTTTTAGTGGCCGGACCAAGGACGTATCAAGAAAGAAAGAAAGAAAGAATGAACGAACGGACGAACGAAAGAAAGAAAGAAAGAAAAAAAATAATAAAACAAAGAAAACCTTTATGGCGCGAGAAAGAATTTGGATAGGAAATGTTGCGCTCCTTCTTCATCCCTCCATCTCTTTCTACCGTGTTAACCAAAACAAATGCGTTTCCAAAAGAGAAATTTCTTTCTCTTGTTTCTGCTTCTTTCTTTTACTTTATCTTTCTTTTTTTTTTTTTTTTTCCTTTACCGGACCGAGATTGGTGTGTATATATTTGCAGATCGGATATATAAAAAAAGAACCTCTCGATAGATATAGATAAATCTCTTAAATGTTATATCGTATCAATTTTCTTTTTTCCTTTCTATCCTGATAAAAATATCTATGATATAGTTACAATATGGCCGAGTGTTAGATTTTTTTTTCTTTTTCTTTTTTTTTTTTTTGTTTCTTGCTTTTTTTTAAGAATAAAAAAAAGAATATTATTTATAATACATATATATATATATATATATATATATATATATATTCGATTTTCTATCAAAGAAATAAATTGCTTTACAATTTTGATAAAACACGGATATGAACGAAAAAAAAAAAAAAAAAAAAAAAAAAGAAAAAAAAATAAATAAATAAATAAATAAAAAAAAAAAAAAAAACAGCTCGTATACAGTTTAAAACAATATCGATGGATATCTTCTCTTCTATCCGTATACATGGTATCAGAGATCTTATAATTACGACGATACGAAAACCATTCGGCTACTGTAAAAAAAAAAAAAAAAAAAAAAAAAAGAAAAAAAAAGAAAAAAAAAAGATAAAAAAGATAAAAAAAATATTGCACGTACATTCCAAAAAAAATATGTATAAATCACCAACCAGGCAAGAATCTCTCTGTACCCGTCGGGATAATGATGACTACGACGATGATGATGATCGTAGTCGTTACACTACGAGATGATACACGTTCGAAATCGACGCTCAAAACGATTGCACAATTACAACGATTGCCAAGAAATCGTAGTGATATAATGGTGCCCATATACACGTTCACAAACATAGATATTTCTATCAACGATATAAACCTTAGATATTATTACCGTACAGGAAATAATCTTAAAGTTTAAATTATCTCTGTTCTCGTACAAAAGGACGAGATCAAAGAGTTTTTAATAAAGAACAAATATATTACACATGCGATATATGACAGAGATGATTCTTTTATGTGTGTGTGTGTATGTATATATATACATATATATATATATATCAATTTGAAAATTTGTTTCTGGAAAAGAAAAAAAAAAAAAAAAAAAACTTTTCAAACGTAAAAGCGACAGGCTTGCCAACACAGTTTAATAATATATACACATACGTATATACATACATATATATATATATATATATATATATATATATATATATCAATCGCAGATTAACGTGTAACGCGCGACTTAATGAATGAAAATTCTCTAAAATCTTTCTAAAGACAGAATTCGATCTGTTCGTATAATTCAAACGAAAAATTACTACATACAAAACGAAATAAGAACAACAACACAACAATGGGAGGCATTTTTGTTGTTGTTGTTTTTTGTTTCCTTTTCCAATATTTTTTTTAACTACTCACCTCGCAAACACAGGCAACTTGTTCCTGGGTGAAACCAAATGTCGGAAGTTGTCCGTTGTTGGTAGCACCGCCCGCCGAGCTGGCGGGACTGTCCTGGGGACTGTAATTGCTCGTCGTCCCGGTGGTACCAGTACCGTAGCTCGTAACCGCGGCCGCCGCCTCGACGCCAGCGGACGACGAATGCGAGGCCGAGAGTGGCGTCGGCGTGCTTTGAGGACTATAATCGCTGGTCGAGCCTAAAACGTCCGTCGTACCAGCACCGCCTCCACCACCGGCCGAAGGTCCCATCGCGCCTCCACCGTTACCAGCGCTTCCTCCGTAGGCCATCATCGCGTCATTCTCCTTTCCCTTTTTTTTCCTTTCTTTCTTTCTTTCCTTCCTTCCTTCCTTCCTTCTCTACACACTCTTTTCTTTTCTTCTTTTTCTTTGTGCCTTTCCTACACACTCTACCTACTTGTGTATACTATTACTATATCTCTCTACTACTGCGCCTTTCTCTTCCACTTCCACTTCCTCTTCCTCGTTTGTTTCTAATCTAACCTAACAACACCCTTCCTCTCCCCCTTTTTTTTTCTTTACTGGATTAACACACACTTTTCTATTATCTCTTATAAGTTTCCCCCCCCCTCCCTGGCCCCCCCTTCCGTCGATTCTTCCTTTTATTTTTTTCTTTCCCCTTCTTCTTCTTTCCTTTTTCTTTTCTTCTACTTTGCCTCTTTACTCTTATTTATAAAAACACTTTTCACAACTTCTAGTTCAAACGAATGAAATTTTCGCGCTTTTTCGACACTTCGCGATCGCGATATGTTCGCGGCATATCTCGCTCGTAGCAAACTTCGCAACTATCCACGACGAATTACGCGGCCCGCACCGATCGATGATCATTGCGTCTCCTCCTCCTCCTCCTCCTCCTCCTCTTCTTTCTCTTCTTCTTTTTCTTCGTAATCGTGAGTATATTTGTTATATTTCCTGTATTATCGTTGTCGTTATTGTTCTTCTTCTTCTTATTATTATTATTATTATTTATTATTATTATTCACGATCGCGATAAGATATAAAGGTCAGCAACGTCGTACGATCGTCGCCGACGACGACGCTGAATGTTTCGTCTCTTTTTACCGATCATGGAAAGTTAGCTTTCGTGAAGAAGGAGACACGGAACGCGGAAACTTTTCGTGAAAGGAGACAGGAGAAGAACGGTTGTGATATTTTTAGAGCATCGCTGATAGAGAGAACGACCGGTAACTGCTGCTGCTGCTGCTGCTGCTGTTGCTGCATGCCGGCACCCGGAGTTCTTCTCTTCCTCTTCTTCTTAGTAAAATTCAAAACACCGTAACACTTATAAATGATAATATATAAATCCTCCCCCACCCCACCCCCCCGTCGTAAAATCTCGGTATTATTATTTAATTACTTCGAACGAATGATTGTTATGACACGACGTTAACATAAAATTATCAAGGACTTTTATAATAACAAAGAGAGAGATGACGATGGACGAGACGATTGGAGGGGACAGACACTCTTCTTTCGTCGATCCGTCGCAAAGTATATTTGACGTATATTTTATACCTTATCTCTCTGTCTCTCTAACATTATTTCTATCTCTATCTCTAGACAAACGTGAATGCGTATGTATATTCCATGTTTATAACGTTATTACGTATTAATTAATAATATCGCATACAATTTCTTCTCTCTTATTCGTTCTATCTTTCTCTCTTTCTCCCTCTCTTTCTTTTTCTCTCTCTGTCTCACTCCTTTTTTTTCCTATTATCCTTAGCACGGCAGGTTGCACCGCCAAGTCCACGGGCTCGAGTTTCCACGGGCGGTGGTGGGTATATTTATAGGCGCTTTAGTACACTCGCGCGCGCCCTATTATTAGACAGCGTTTTAAAGACAGCCCGTTTCTCTCTTCCATCGCTCTACTCTCTCTCTTTCTCTCTCTCTCTATCTACCCATCTATCTATCTTTCTCTTTACTCTACATAACTACACAAAATTTCGCTAAAGGAACTCACAATTTCTTATCGAATGTTTTCCCTACCTCTCCCTCTCTCCTTCTCTCTCTATCTCTATCCTTGTCTGTTTCTGTTCAAAAGGAATAGAATAAAATTACGACCGTTCGAGAGTTCCATACGACGTGTAATTTTTAATCTCTCTCTCTCTCTCTCTCTTTACCTATTTATCTACCTATCTCTTTCTTAATAACAATAGCAAACGTCTTCCGATATATAATACAACATTCACGAGTGTTTTTCTTTTTAAAACGTTATAAAATAATATATTCACTGTATATATTTTTTACAATACCGTGATAGGTAACAAAAAAAAAAGGATAGAGGAGGAGGAGGAGGGCGTCGCGTGCGCGCGTGTGCACGAGCGATTCCCTCTTTCTCTCTTATCGACGGCGCGAGGAGAGTCAGACGTTCTTCTACGCGCGCACCGAACGATACTGCTCGGTGAACCGCGTTCCCAAAGCGACCGTACTTCGCGCGGCCTCCTATTGGCCGGGGCGTGGCTTATACGACGTCTACCCTCCGCGTTATCCGATTGGATACTAGGCATGACCGCGACCACCATATCGTCTTCTTATTGGTCGAGACGAGCACGTTCCTAAATAAGCCTCGTTAACTACTTCTCTTTGCTCCTACGACCCTTGCGTACCCCTCTTTTTCTCTCATTCTCTCTCTCTCTCTTTCTTTCCTTTCTTTTCTCTCTCTCTCTCTCTCTCTCTCTCTCTCCTATTCCTCTCTCTTTCTAGCTGTCTATCTCTCCTCTTCCAGATCTTTTCCCCTCCTTCTACGAATCCTCCTCCCATCGTACACTACTGTTTTATCTCTCTTACTTTCTCTCTCTCTCTCTGTTACTCCTTTTATCTATCGTTTTCTCTTTCTCTTTTTTTGTCTCTCTCACCCTTTGTAAAGAACAGATCGAACGCAAAGAACGAGACATCATCGTTCGTCGAATCTCTCGTTTTCTCTCTCTCTCTCTCTCTCTTTCTCACACACACACACTCACGTTACTCTTGCTTTGTTCACCTTAAATCCGTGTAATTCTTTTTTTCAGTTTATAACGTCATTAATGATAAGCCCAGAATAGGCACGTGCAGGCCCTCTTTATTTCTCGAGATATACGAACGTGATGGACACGCAAAAATAACCACAAAAGATTCTCGAATGACGCCGTAACTTGGACAAATGAATGAAAAAAGGTTATGTGTGTGTATATGTGCCTTTATGATTCTTTTCGTACGTCTTTTTTTTTTTGTCATTCTATTGTGTTACGTTTTGTTTTTATACTTTGTCGAATTATCCGATAAGATTCAATTGTGACAATATTATTATTGAGGTTAGGAAAAATATTCCTTCGATGAATTTGATTATCGCGATTTGTCTAACGCAATCTTTTTTTTCATCTGTAATAATAAAAGACAATATGTAACGAATAGAATCGTTTAAAAATCATGATATATTTCATTTTATTTCTCACAATTTCAAAAATTGTTTTCTTACAAACGAACACACCCATACACACATATCGTGCGAAGTTCAATAAAGTAAAAATGAAAAGACAAACGGAAAAAAAGGTACGATAGACGATTCTGTCACGTGATTGGTTCGTTTCTACAAGAGGAATCTATTAATGGCGAATATGGCCAATCACGGTGTCTTATTTCAAATATTCTAAATGAATTACATCGTCGCATTTTCTTCATTCGAAAAAAAATTTGTCAGAGTTCTTCGCGACAAGTTTCAAGTTTCACGACTTTATTATTATTATTATTCTTATTATTATTATTATTATTATTATTATTTCGATTTAGTACGATAGAAAAGTCAACATTTTATTCTCTCTGAAGCCTAACAAGTTCGTTATACCTATGGTAGTGCATTCGTACACATATATACATTGTTTAAATTATTTATAAGTGTATATAATAATAACAATGGAGAATGATATTTAATTCAGGTAAAATTGTCGAATCGAAATTAATCTCTTTCTTACTTTTACTCTTACTCTTATATTTATTTTTATTCTTATTCCTCTCGAATTTGTATTCGTCTTTTTAAAACACCCAACAACGTCGATTTCTCTTTGCCCCGTTAAAGCGAGAGAGCGCCAGGACATTCTATATACCAAGAGTATAGAATTTAAGTAAAGCAAAAACATACTTGTTCGTGAAACTCTATCCAAGTTTTGTAGTAAGTAGCTTCTAACCATGCCAGTTATACACCGTCGCTACGCTCATAACCTCCGCGCTTGGTACCGTAAATCAATTTTTCCTCGTAGATAAGCCGTAAGAGCAGTTAATGTCGGTTACAGCCTTTCTACACGTGTTCCACCCTACCCCTCACCTGTTCCTTTTCTTTTCTGTTCTCTCTCTCTCTCTCTCTCTCTCTCTCTCTCTCTCTCTCTCTTTCTCTCTTTCTCTCTTTCTCTCTCTCTCTCTCTGTATTTTTTCTAATTTCTTTTTTGTTTTTTGTTTTCCATTATGCTCATCCGCATTATCAACTTAACAAAAAGAAGCTTGTGTCTCCTTTCAGTGGGATACAATCTTCTTTTCCTTTTTGTTTTTTTTTGTTTTTTTTTTTTTTTGTAATTTCTATTCTTTTTCTTTTTCTTCCTTTCTTTTCTTTTTTTTTATATTCCTTTTTATTGTACTAAGGTCAATGAAAATCCTATTAGCTCGTTATCCTACAATTAACGTATTCCAATTTAACGAATATTCCTTTAGAAAAAAATGACAGTATAAAAGGAAAGAAAAGAAATGAGATAGAATATAAAGGATCTCCGCGGTGTTTTGTTTGCCGACCAACACACCAAGGATGGGATTGTGGACTTGACTCGTTAAAAAAATACATCTTTTAGGTGTCCTAAAATAATGCATGGTTACCAGATTTTTATGGTCGTTCGAGATACCTAAGGATAACCGAAAAGAGGCGACAAACGTGTTTCGTAAGGGACGATGAGGAAAGGGATGTCATTTGTTTTGCAGAAAAAGGACACCATTTTTGATTGACATGGGACGGAGTTAGGATAATGACGTTTGACATCCAGAGCGTTCACACGTGCTCCTACTGATCATTCTAAAAGTTTTTCTTTTTTTAAGAATTTTACAAATTTAAGTAAGAGAATTTAATACATTTTTTCTTTATTGTTAGTTAAAGGAAAAATCAACGATGAAAGAAATCGTCTTTCTTTTTTTAAAGAGTGGGGGTTGAAGGAGGGATAAGGAGGGGGAGACTCAACGTTGGATTCAACTTCTTTAGCTTAAAAAAAAAAGAAAAAAAAGAAAAAAAAAAAGAAGAAAACCGAAAGAAAATAATTCTGTCACTCGAATCACATCGAATCACGGGAATTGACATATATTCGAGAGATTCTGTAGGGTCGTCAACACCATGAAACCACCCGTTGTGAGCCTGGTATTCATCCTTAGAAATACACGGTAAAAGTGGTTTCTACTTCAAGATACATATATATACATAGGTATATATATATATATATGTAGAAAGAGAGAGAGAGAGAGAGAGAGAGAGAGAGAGAGAGAGAGAATCGTTGACACCATATTTGATGTTCTCTACCGATGATTCTTCTCCCTTTTCAAACATTAAATTCTCACCAAATCGACCGTTCGATCTTATCGCTGACACAAATTGCCAACTTAATGTGTGGGAGGGGTGTGCGTGGAAATTTCTAAACTTATTTAGAAATTTGATTGACAGGAATTATCGTTTATCAATAATCTGTTATTTATATTACTTGAGAGTAACGTATACGAGTTAATTTTTTATAACTTTATGTAACTTTAAAATCACATGTTTATATATATATATATATATATATATATTTTTTTTTTTTTTTTAACTATATTTTTTGCAATCTTTTTCCCCCAAAAGATTAATTCTCAATTTATATTCGTAGGTTCGTGTGTGTCGTTTACTATAATCATAATACGAAGTTATATTATAAGTTTACCATTATATAATTTGTTATAATGGACAAAACAGAACAAAACGAAACAAGAAAAAGAAAAAGAAAATGAAAGAAAAAAAAAAAAAAAAAACAAGAAGGAAAAAGAATTAATAAAAGTGTGCTTGCAAACGTGAATAGAAATGCAAAACGATCTATATCATGGTTTATTATACGCGAAGACGATCGTTCTCGTGGGAGAACAAAATTTATGAGAGGAAATCCGCAGAAGAGAGAGAGAGAGAGAAAGAGAGAGAAAATATATATATCTCCGTTCTTTCTCTCTCTCTCTCTCTCTCTCTCTCTCTCTCTCTCTCTCTCTCTATATGTATATATATATAGATGACGGAAGAGCTCCCGTAACCGGCGCGGCGTAGCGTCGATTGATTTGCTTTGCGGAAATAAGAGTATGAGAGTCCGTCACAAAGCTTCATGCTCGACATCGATTCCCATTGTTGCGACATTGGGACGTTCTTCCTCTCGTTCGAGAAGGAAATATAGACATGGATCGATGGTATGGGGAAGGTAGATGTAGACAGGAGTAATAGGGAGGAGGTCGATGGAAGTGGTATATATATATATATATATATATTCGGTAGAAAAAGAAAAAAGAGAGAGAGAGAGAGAGAGAGAAAGAGAGAGGTTGGTACGCGGTGGTTCCACCACCGGATCGCGCAACAATGCGAAAACGCAAGAGAGCATCTAACGAAAAGCTCGTATCACGTTCCCTGTAAGTGGCAGGGCGCACACTGGGTTCCCTTTCCCTTTCCCTCGTCCTTTCCTTCTCTCTCTCTCTCTCTCTCTCTCTTTTCACAACCCCCTCCTGCATTTATTCCATCATTCCTCAACTCTCTCTCTTTCTCTCTCTCCATCTCTCTTTTTTCACAACCCCCTCGTTGCATTTATTTCTTCATTCTCCTTCTCCCTTTCCCATTTTCGTCGATACCATTGGTAATGAGAAAGAGAGATAGTGATAGGCGCCAGGTAGAGAATAATACGAGGACGTAGAGAGCGTGAATTTTGGTAGGACCCAGTATGATGCCCCCGCAGAGAGGACTGAATAAACCGTAATTGGATGTCCATGGTGCGTACAACACCCCACCTCTTCTCTCAACGCTACCTCTTCCTCCTCCACCTCCCCAACCCCTTTTCTTTTTTTCTTTCTTTCTTCCTTTCTTTCTTTCTTTCTTTCTTTCTTTCTTTCTTTCTTCCTCATCCTTCCCAACGTTCACGCGTCGCCTTTATGTTCTATATACACGTACCATGCGTCGTCCTTATACAAAGACATCTCGTAACCGCTCGTAAGACCGCGTATGCCGACATATTTTCTTTTTTCTTCTTTTTCTTTTTCTACTTTTTTCTTTTCTTTCCTTCTTTTTTTATCTTCTGCCCTTCTTCCCCTACCACCTCCTCCTTCTTCTCCTCTTCTTCGTCTTCTTCTACATCTTCTTCTTCTCATCGTCGTCTTCGTCGCCCTCTCTCCTCGCTCTTTTCTCCTCGCTTCACCGTACTACTACCACTATTACTACTACCACTACCACTACTACTATTACTACTACTACTACTACTACTACTACTACTACTACTACTACTACTACTACTACTACTACTACTACTACTACTACTACTACTGCTATACTACTACTCTACTACTCCTTTTTTTTCCTTTTTCTATCCTTTCGCGCGCGAGTTGCAACGAGATACATTGGAAACCCGTTGGGTTGCCGCCGGCGCGCAACTACTATCGGTGGCTTACCGCATTTTTGAAGGTAACACGATGCTGAAAAAAATTGTCGCGAGGATAAAATGAGTACTAATGTGGGACGTGTGCGTTTCGATTTTAGATAGCTGAGGTCGCTAATATGAATGTGTTAGAGCGTGTATGTGTGTTTGTATGTATTTATGTGGAAACCCCCTATCCCTCCCCCGCCCAGGTCGGTGTCTTTTGCCGTTTGTGTCTCTCTTTGCGTATATGTATTTATGTATGTCGTAAGAAGCTACAGGGTTGCGCTGGGTTGCTTGGCTAGTTGGCTAGTTGGTTGGTTGGTTGCTTGCTTGCTTGCTTGCTTGCTTGCTTGGTTTGGTTTGGTTGGTTAGTCCGTGACGTAAGCGTTTCTCTCGCGACGATTATTATTGATGGGCAAGATCGGATTACCGCGAGAACGTGCGATACTACTACGCTCAACTCTCTCGTGATTTCTAAATATTTCATCCGAGTTATTCTCTACTCTTCGGAAATATCTTTCGTTCTACCTACATTATTTTTTCTATCGTTTGTTTTTCTCAATATCGTAATACTCAATTTGTTGAATTTGAATTTTGTTTCGTCTGAATCTTGTACAAGACGATTTTGTTATTATTGTTTAGAACAAAATTGTACGATCTAAAAGTTATACTTATATCGTGTTATAAATATTATATATGAAAAAAAAAAGATCGGTTATGTTAGTTAAGAATCGATTTTATTATGTATAAAATGATATTAATTTGATGAAATTAATTCAAAACACACATATATATAAGTATGCGATTTTGAAGTAATATAATGTTACAGAGGAATTAATTGTTAATTTAGTGCTACCTCGGTATTATCAGAAAATTATTATTATTATTATTATTATTATTATTATTATTATAATTATTATTATTATTATCGTTATTATTATTATTATTATTATTATTATTATTATTATTATTATTATTATTTTTAATTACGATACTCTTTTTCTATTATTTTTCTTTTCGTTTATTTAGAAATAATATTATACTTGAATCATTTGATTGAAAAGAGTTTGGTATAAGATTTATTTATCAAAGAAAAAAAAAAAAAAAAAAAAAAAAAGAAAAAGAAAAAAGAGAAAATAAATAAAAAGAAAAACAAAAGATTTATAGATAAAATCATATAGGTAATAGGAATGAACGAATATTATTTAATGATGCATTATATAGCATTATTATAGCATTTGAAAAATGTTTATGGTTCATTATTTGACTCTGTGTTATATTGAAGGACAATGCACTTACATATAAGGACATATAGGATGTACCCGAGGAGTTTCATGATTAGCATATTCTCCATGACGTTGCTGTTTTTTTTTTTTTTTCCTTTAAACATATTACAGATGTTTGTTTGTTTGTTTGTTTGTTTTTTTTTTCATTAACAAATGGCAGCAAATAATCGTAACAAATTATTATTATTCGGAAGAGGACTCCTCGTCGGCCCATTCCTTTTCAGGTAATTCAGTTTCAATAAGAATCGGCAACTCCTCTCTGTAAATATCCTTCATAATTTTTGTTATAGAGAACGATCGATTAGGTATAATATTATTAGATTTCATTCCGAAGTTCAACAGAGACGAATCAGTTGGTCCGATGCAAAATGGTATTAACGAATTGCTGAGTTGAAAGGAGGAAGATCGATGATCATAATCATTGGATAAATCGATCGATTCGAACTTATTGCATTTATGTTTCTGACAGGAACTGATAACGTTATCCAAATTGTTGCACTTCTTTTTACATGATTCTTTACCAATGTTCTTGCATTTTTGAATTTCTCGCAATTCCCTGTCCCACCTAGCTTGATGAACTTCTTTTTGATCTGCAAGAATAATTAAAGAAAATGAGAGATACATATACAGATATTTATTTATATACTTTTGTTTTTTTTTCTTCTTCTTTTTCAATCGACATTACAATTGAAAATTGATTTAATCATTTTTCTCTTTACCTTTGCACGATGATACGTCAGTTTTTGATTTGCAACATATATCATTGGTTTTTTTAACGGCACAAGGATCCTCCTTTGGTTTATCATCACAAGGATCCTTCTTTGTCATACACGTAGTTTCTATCGGTGTGGAATTTTCACATTTCTTGACATTTAAACAATTGGGGGGATCTGGTTTTTTACACTTGCAGGAATCTTCGTTTTGATCCTTCTTACATATCGTTGGTGGCTTCCAATCATTTTTACAACTGCTATAGAACCGTAGGACGGCATCGTTTTGATATGGTCTTAATGCGACCACATTGACATCAAACATTGGAATGGTCACGTAAGATTTTGTCTTACGAGATTT
>NC_062211.1:795354-797854 GCF_912470025.1 Vespa velutina
TATGATTGTAAATTTTGTTGTTGTTGTTTTTTTTTTCTTTTTTTTAAGATAAAGAAGACGAACGCGACGAAAAAAAATTCATGGAGAGATTACATCGTAACCATTTCGATAATATATTTATGTATATATGCATACATGCATGTATATATGTATATGTATCTATGTATGTATGATAAATGGTTAATGAGTAAAATGTCTGCTTTGGCAAGGAGCATGCTCAGTTTCCGAAACAAACGTCAACGGCGAACAGATCGATGTTTTGCGTCCATGGAAACCGCGCATGGACCAATACGAGGAAGAGTGTACGTCCTTTTTGGACAAGCGCACTTCCATTTTCATGCGATAGACTTCGAATCGTTCGGAATCGTTCGTCAAAATACAATAGGAACTTTTTTTCCACGGATAATAATGTATTCAACAAATTGTTATTATCGTAGAAATCGTTATAAATAATTGCGATATAATATTAGGAAAATCATTTTTATCGATTTATTATGTATCAGTAATTAATTAAAGAATTAGATATTCCTCGGAGATTGTTTATAATAATTTACAATTAATTAATAATTTCAAAAATCGTTTTGGCAAAGAGGAAAAAATTTATTGATTGATAATATAATAACTTCATTTAATTGTCAAATCGTATAGAAAATGTATGTATATTGACAAAGCTGTATATATATATATATATATATATATATTTGAGCCATTGATTTTGTAAATGAGGCGAGTTAATGTTTTTTTTCTTTTTTTTTTTCTTTTTAAATATTACGTTAATTTGTAATAAGAATTAGCTTTAACTATTTGTTTTTTTTCTTCTTTTTATTTATTTTTTTTTCTCACAAAATAAATTTTTTCCCCAATTTCAAAATCGATTGTAATAAATTAATTATCTATTAGTAAATCGATTAGTAATATATAATTCGTATTAACGAAAACGCGTTAATCAAAATTGTATTTCATTAGGGAAGTTTTAATCAACGACAATAAGATACGTAATGTTCGGCAAAATCAAGAGAGTTATGATCGCAACACTCGCGATACTTCTCGATAGTTCAGGCTTAATTAATTTTAAGCAAAGTTAAAGTCAGGTGACGTGCAGTCGCCAATGCGAGTGAATGCACTCGAGTGCACGTCACAGGTAACGTAATACGGTGTTGGACTACCTGACCGATCTGCCAGTAAACTCGAAACAAAATCGATCGTTCGAAAACATCGATCGAGGTGGAAAGCCCATATAACTTAGGACGAGACAAGTGTCATTGAAATTTTCTTACGAAATTCCTTCTTTGTAATCATTATCAGGATATGATTATTATAAAATTTTAATTATGAATTTCATTTCTTCTTCCTTTTTTTTTTTCCATTTCTTTTTTTCTTTTCCTTTTTGTTCCCCCTTTCTTTCTTTTTTTTATCAGATTTTTACGAAGAAGAAAGATCTGAAAGATTCGAAAATATTTTAGAAAAAGATAGGACAAATGTTAGGTTTAACGAATCTATTTTCACTTGGCCCTTGGATCATATACGATATATATATACATATATATATATATATATATATCTTGAATCCTCGTGAATTTCCTTCTTGTTTCTATGACCAATAAATTCGAGTGGTAAGCGTAGAACATGTACGGATGCTTCTAGATGTAAGGAGACTACATAATCTACTGTCTATGGGTGGGCGAGGTGAGTGTACCAACAAGGAAACCTCCAGGATGGATAGAAACTTGCAATTGTATAAATCTGTTTAGTATCTTTTTACCTTCTTTAGAAAGAGAAAGAGAGAAAGAAACAAACTTACATTTTCGCAAAATTATTTGAACAAAATGAACTTGTTAACACCATCAAAAACGATTCCGAATTGTCATCGTTCCTAACGTCTTTTAATCAAATTATATTTTTAACATTGAAAATCATGGAATGACTTTAGTAAGATTGTTCCTTTGTTGAATTTGAAATGTTTCCAATCGTTTCTTCAGATTTATTTTGATCTCTACGAAAATGTCGATAACAGATGGCAAAAGGAGAGCGGCCTGAACGAATGACGATGATATCAATCTTCTCTTATGCGTTGACCGTTTTGCGTATCGCACGTGAGTTAGGCGACTTCGCGCGTTCACTGCTATCCGAAACCGATGGGCGTTGCTCCATGGTAATGCGATACGTTTGTGCTCCTATGTATATATATATATATATATATATATATATATATGCATAAATATATATGTATATATGCGTTTATGTATGTCTTTCTCTCTTTCTCATGTGCGGACATGCGTGTTTGTAGAAATATACTTTAATACATTTGTGTGCATAACGCGAGCAAATATACATTTCTCCTTGTGCATTTCGATAAGGGCGAAGCTCGTTCTATCATTTATATTATTATAAACAATAAATAATATATCATATTCGTAACGGGGTATTACAAAAATGAAGAAGTATTCGTCACTTTTACTTCTCTTTTTCTTTTTCTTTTTCTTTTGCCCTTTTTTTTTTC
>NC_062211.1:802854-815354 GCF_912470025.1 Vespa velutina
CACACACACACACACGCACTCTTGCTCTTTCTCCTTTTCTTTTTCTCTGTTGATGTTATCGGCGCATACCTCGCTAGACAGGTGGCCACCCCGTGACACCCACACACGCTTTACACGCACGAAACACTCATGCAACGATCACCATGCAAAGAGGTATAGACTTTGCTATCCTGAAGCGTCGCGTGCGTGCGTGCGTGTAAAAGGCTCTCCTTTCTCTCTTAACGCAGGCCCACCCCCTTCGTCCCTACTCCAATCCCCATCCCCATCCCCATCTTCTTCTTTCTCCTCCCTATTCCCTACTTCACCCTACCCTACCCCACCCCATCCCGTTCTGTCTCCAAAAGTTATCGCACGGGGCCGACTGTTCCACACCCACGCATTTGTTACCGAAGCCACGCTAATTTCATTGGATTAGCCAGAACGCCATCCAGGATCTACGATCATAAATCATGTATTGTATATATTTTTTGTATGATTATCTTGTCATAAACAGGATACAACTCTTGATATTTGAATGATTGATTTGATCGATCGATCGATTGATTTATTGATTGATTGATTGATTGATTGATTGATTGATTGATTGATTGATTGATTCAACGAAGATCAGATGAAATCAGATTATATTGGGTAATCGTTCTATCGTGTTACATATAATCTTTTCTCATATTTAGAAGGAACCAGAGCATTCTATTTTAGGTGACGAGAGAAGAGACAATGCTGATGGTGGTAATGGTGATGGTGATGGTGATGGTGATGGTGCTGGTAGGAACGGGGTAAAATAAGACAACGGACACCGTATGCGGTGTTGTAGCTGCGGGAGGGACCAGAGGAAACTGGTAGGATCCTTCACGGCCGCCCACATCGCGCAACAAAAAGAAAAGATCTCCCCGATCCCGAAATCCCGATTTTTCGAACGCCATAAATCCCGCTGGTAATAAAAAAAAGGTAAGTACGTCTCGTTGCCGACATATTTCCTCTTGTTTCGTTGTCATGAAGAGGAAGAAGACGAAGAAGACGAAGAAGACGAAGAAGACGAAGAAGAAAATAAACAAAAACAAAGAAAAGGAAAAAAGAAAGAAAATGATCTGTACTCAGTTGTAAAGGATTATGAGAGGATTGGCCATTTGAGAGCGAGTAAAATATTATATTTTAATGACTTTCACATTAGTAGGAATCCCAAGATGATGGGAAGAGAGATGGAAGGACCTAAGAGAAAGAAAGTCGAAGGGACAAGATGAAGGAGAGAAGGACAACGAGTAAAAGAGGAGGCGTAGAAGAGCGAAAAAAAGAGAGAGAGAGAGTGAGAGAGAGAGAGAGAGAGAGAAAGACAGACAGACAGAAAGAGAGAGAGAGAGAGAGAGAGCCACGGGGTAATTCAACACCGGAAGCGTCTTGAACATGACGCCACCCTGAAGGTGCAGAATACGCGGCGAGGATAGGTAGGTAAGAGGTGGGAGAGGGTGGGGTAGAATGGAGTGGGGTGAGGTGGGGTGGTGGAAGAAGGTGGAAGCGATGGCGATGGTGCAGCCGGTGGGAGTCGGTAGGTGCTCGAGGCCGCCATGCAAGGCGAGCTTCCTTCGTACGCCTTCGCCAACGGACACACACGTACAAGAAGACACACCAGGGTATATACAGAGAGACGTTGTATCTCTCTTTCTCACAAAGTTCCTATCATAAGTTTCTCTTTATCACAACTACATGGTCCATCTTTGTCTTCCCTTCTCTCCCTTTCTCTCACTTCCCCCAACTTCTCTCTCTTCTCTCTCTCTCTCTCTCTCTCGCTCTCTCTCTTGGTTGTTTCTTACTTTTGCACGCTGTATTTTTCTTCTTTCCGTCTGTTTTCTTCTCTCCTTCTCTTCCCATACGCGTCCATCGTCCTTCCTTCTTCGCAAACACATATGTGATAGTAACTACGAAGTCTATCTTACGTACTCCAGGGTCCACGCACACTCGCAAACCTAAGTACGTACCTCTATCTACGTCCGCGGATCGAATTACACCACCGCTAGCCCCTATGTGGCAACTCTCTTACTTAACCTACCGTCGGGAACAGTATCGACACATTTTTCTTTCTCGGGGTGTGCCACAAACGGGGCACCCGCCTTCTCAGCGAAAGTCCACCTAAGATAATGTATGTATATACATGTACATGTGTACTATAATCAGCCCTCTCTCTCTCTCTCTCTCTCTCTCTCTTTTTCTTTATCTAAAATTTATATCTTCCGATCTTTATAAAGATTATTGACATTTTTATCGTTTTTCCTTAGAAATCTTGAAAATAAATAAATAATAAGAAGAAGATAAAGGAACTCGAGAATGAAAGAAAAATGATTTATGATAAGAAACGTCATTGATTAGAGTTTTCTATTGTCAACAGGTATGTTAATAATAAAGCAATGTATATATGATTCTATCCCTAAGTCGATGTCGACCAAAAGTGGGAAAAGCCGAAGAACGTGAAGAGATACCGAACGGATGGTAGACGGGCGGGGCAATGGCAATGGTGGCAAACTCGCGGAGGCACGAAGGAAGATGAGGTCGGAGGTAATCTGACACCTGGCCGCATCGAAGGTAACGTGAGAGCCCCTTTACCCTCCTCCGTATCTCTTCTTCCTACCATCCTCTTCGAGACTCTCTTCTTCGTCGGCTTTCGTTCCTCTCTTCTCCTCGTTTGCCCACCACAATCCATCCTACCGGGGATTCATCCGCGAACCGTGAATCCACCGGGGACAGAAACTTTTCTCTCCCTTGCCTCCCACCTTTCTTCCTTCTTCCTTCCATTTTTTTTTCTCCTTTCGTTCTTTTTTCTCTTTTTTTTCCTCTTTCTTTCTTTCTTTCTTATATCCTCCCTTTCTCCCTCTCTATCTTTTTCTTTTTCTTCTTCTTCTTCTTCTTCTTCTTCTTCTTCTTCTTCTTCTCACTGGTGTCTCTGTCTTCTTCTTCCGCGTGCATCCGTCCACGTAAGAGGAAGTGAGATAGACCGAAAAGGAGTCAGTCAGAAGAGAACTCAATTATGTCCCTACCTGCCACGAGGAATACAATTTTTCTTTTTTCTTTTTTTTAATTTTTTTCTTTTTTTGTTCCCCCGAACAACAACGCTCCTATCTCATTCGATGACAATCGATGATTCATAATGATCAATACGGATCGATAATGAAATTAATTTTAAGATTGGTAATTGATGAATAGATTGATCATCGATAGTGATCGCTACTATTTGTAAATTTTATTTTACTTATTACATGATCCCTCTTGACTTATCGACCACCCATGGTCTACTCGTAGGTAAGTTTATAATTACTTGGACGGATAATTAAAGCGGTCCCTCGGCACACCCTGGATACATTTTGTACCTCTCCGTCGTTGGCAAAGGGTGTATAATCGATACCGACATCGAGGGTTCTTCGTAACGGGAAACACCATGCTCAAAACCCATCCCTTGTGTTACCACGCGTGGATCATCCCTTAAATACCGTACAGAATGCATCTTCGTATAAACAATCATAAAGCACTAGATGCACATACATACATTTAAATCAGGAATATATATATATATACACATATATATATTTTTTTATAATATTTATATATACATACGTAAAAAGTATATATATATATATATATATATATATATATATTTTAATGGCGGAGGAATTATGATTATTTTCAGAATTGTTATATTTTAAAGAACTTATCATCTTATATTTGTAGTTTCTTTATTATCGCAATAGAATTGATTTCATCCATGATATTTCTGACAAAAGTAATATTTCTTTCCTTTTTATTTTATTTTATTTTATTTTATTTTTATTTTTTATTTTTTTTTTTGTTTTGTTGTTGTGCACAACGAACAGAACCTCGTAGTTCAATGTAGACTACGTAATTAGCTGTCTCGCTTGATCCAAAATAGTGGCACGCGCTTTCAAGAAAGCTATTGCGTTCGATTACGAGCTTTCCCGAAACCTATTATCGTACCCATCGCCTCGGGTCACGTGTTGATCCACGTGCACGCCGAAAATTCACGTTATATGTTATTTCCATATACGAACTGAAAGAAAGCTGGCGAACGTGTACGGACAAATAGAAAACAAGGGTGAAAGTGATAACAAGATGGGGGTGTTAGTAACAGGATCGTGCCATTAAGAGAACGTTGATTGCATGTAATAACATCTTCCGTTTATTTGAATCCTGTTCAGATATTTTCTTTTAAATCATCATTATGATTATCCGTTCTTAGAAAAAAAAAAAAATTATGTCAATGTCATTGTCTCGAACGAATGATTACCTTTCATTCCTGATCGATACCGTGAGAAAATAACTATTCTCGTCACACCAGAGATCGAAGAATGAAAAAAGGAAAATGAAAAAGAAGGAAGAACAAGAAAAAGAAGAAGACAGAAAGAAAGAAAGAAAGAAAGAAAGGAATGAAATGAAACAAAACGAAACGAAAGCAAAAAACGAGGAACGCACTGATGAACAAGGAGGACAACTCTAGACATCGATCGAGAGAAAACGTCGTCGTCGGTTCTTTGACTATCGATATATGTATAGAAAAAGAAAAAGAAAAAAAAAAGAGAAAGAAAATAGTAAAAGAAACAATAAATAAAAAAAAAGTAATAGTAGAAGAAGATACTGGAGGGAGAGTTTGTCTCTCGAAATTGCACGTTCGAGCGCAACGAGTGCGACGGTGGTCATGGTACTCTGCACAGTACCATTCCTTCGTGGTAACTGGAGAACGCGAAGTGAGTATCGGTTACGAGGAAAACTTCCGTGCACGCATTAACGACGCCATACGTCCTCGCCATCCGACGTACGAGGGTCGCAGTGTGAACAGGTACACGACAGGTTCGAGGAAAGATCTGGGTCAACCTATTTCAACCCTTTTTGTCATCTTTCTTCCGCAAAAGAAAGAAAGAGAGAGAGAGAGAGAGAGAGAGAGATAAAGAAAGAGATAGACCGACATTTCTCTCACTTTAACTCTAACTTTGACGTTGTATTAATATAACGCTGTGTTTTAATCGAGTCTTGAATAATCTAATGCAGACCTTATTAAATTTCTTACGAGCTTTGGTATTCATTTTCTCAAAAGAATTATTTGAATTACTTTCTCTTAACGAACACGTAAATTATTCTTTTATTTCAATATTTTAATCGTAGAAATTCATATATAAATATACATACATTACGCGTATTCGTATTAATATATCGTTCTTCGTTGCGGTGACACAAAACGTGAGACTATTAAATCTATTGAAATGAAACTTTCGTGCGTTCTTTTAATGGGACAGGTAAATTCATACCGTGAGAGAAACATATCCTTCATGGGGATAAATGAATGCGTTAATCCGATAGAAGGAACGGTGCACGTGTCGGTGGTGCATCCTCGTTGATTTTCGAATTTACCGATAGATTATTCGGAAGAGAGAAAAAGAGAGAGAGAGAGAGAGAGAGAGAGAGAAAGAGAGAAAGAGAATGAGCCGTTAACCGGACAAAAGGGTGATGAGAACGAGAATGGAGTGCCACGTGGAAGGCCGTTCACAGACACGGGGCCCGTTCGTTCGTCTTAACGACTCCCTCATTACCGTGTCTCGTCGAATTAGTCTCGTTATTTTCTTCATTATTTCCTCTCTACCCTTTATTAATATTTTTATAAACGAGACTGTTTATTTTATTTTCTTTCTTTCTTTTTTCCTTTTATTTTTTCTTTTTTTTCTCCCTTTTTCTTTTCTCTCTTTTTTTTTTTTTTCTTCTTTTTTTTTCATTAGAAATGTTTTCTCTGAAAACGTTTTTTTTTTACCCTTTCTCTTTCTCTCTCCCTTCTTTTTTTTTTTTCTTTTTTTACTTTCTTTTTTTTCTTTTTCCTTTTTTTTTTTTTTTCTTTTTCTTTCTTTTTACGGGGAGAACGCTGTACGTTCATACGTAAATTTACTTATTCGTTATCAATATCATATCACGTCGTATCATTTCTCGTTCAGAATCAACATTTATTTTAATTATAAATATATATATATTTCTTTTTCTTTTTTATCATTACTTTTCTTTGTTTTATATTTTGTTATATTGTTGTTTTTGTAAGTATTTCTCTCTCTCTCTCTCTCTCTCTCTCTCTCTCAATAACGGGAGGGAGGAAAAGGTAGGGGTGGAATAAGGGGTTCTCTATATATCGATCGCGTTATTGCTCTTTTCTGCCTTATCTGTACGTATGAAACACTGGGTATAACAAAACGACCCAGTAAGACCCGCAATTTGCTTGGACGATTTAAACGTCAAGGATTATGGGCATCCTGCCTTGATTTCCATCCCGACGATAGAGCGAGGGCAGCAAGCAATCTTTGAACGAATTTATGCCTTTAAATTGAAAATGGTAATCCTGGTCTACATTTTATATATAAGTCGGTCCTGTTACCATGAATTATATGTATATATGTATGTATATATGTATGTATGTATTTATGTATATATGTTAGACGAGTGATCATCAAGAACGTTCTACGTTTAACCGGTTAATCGATCATATCTACAACTAATTATGTGTCGTAAACAAAATCGTTAGATGTAATTTTTTCGAGAAATCTAAAGAGAAAGAGAGAGAGAGAGAGAGAGAGAGAGAGAGAGAGAGAGAGAGAGAGAGAGAGAGAGAGAGAGGGAGAGAGACATGGATCTATGGAGGGAGTTGGGGGGAAGGAGATGAGGAGTAAATATAATATAAAGTAAAAACAATTCTATGAAAGAGAAAAGAAAAGGAAAAAAAAAAATAAAAAGGAATGAAAAAAGAGAGAAGAAAAATGAATGATTACTCTTTTCATTATATATATATATATATATAGAGAGAGAGAGAGAGAGAGAGAGAGAGAGGAAGAGAGAGAGAGAGAGAGAGGAAGAGAGAGAGAGAGAACATTAAAAAAATCATTTTCTAATCTAAAATCCAATTTTCTCTTAGCAGTTGAAAAGTACGAACACAAGGAGAGGCCACAATAGCGTACCAGCTCGTTTCGTTATATTTACGACTTTGGGGGATATTAAATTCGCGTGACTTTGGGGACCGGTGCCCAAGGCATATCCGGCAATGCATCGGTAATGAAACGCGCCTGGTAAGAGGTAGTATTAGTAATAGTAGTAGTAGTAGTAGTAGTAGTAGTATTCCTAAATAGCTGGCTACCTACTTACCCGGGGCGCCAGTAAGAGGCATGGTAATTGTTTGGCTAACATTTGCCCTCCTGTTACGGCTGATAATGAGACCACGTAAAATGCTATTGTAGAACTGACGGTGCGCGTTTTCTCAGGGTATCTTCTTTATGCTTCAATGTCTTTCTCTCTTTCTCTCTTTCTCTCTCTCTCCCTCTCTCTCTCTCTCTCTCTCTCTCTCTCTCTCTCTCTTTCTCTCTATCTCTCTCTTTGTAAATAACAACAAAATTATTACAAGATTTTCTAACTCAACAAAACGTTTGAATATACGTTTGAAGATAAAAAAATTTAAAAAGTTTAAAAAGTTTTCTTCATTTAAAAAATCATCTTCATCTGCTCTCTCCTATAATCCCTATAATAATTTTATGTTTTTATTAAATAATATTATTTATTTATTTATTTATTTATTTATTTATTTATTTGTTTGTTTGTTTTTGTATTTGTTTTCAGAAATCGACCGATCGTCATCGACCCATCGAAAAGTCAAAAAGAGAAGACAAATTATCCCATTATGTCCTATGGTATTAATCGTGCCATAATAATTAATCAAGATTTCTTTCTTCTTCATCTTCTTCTTCTTCTTCTTCTTCTTCTTCTTCTTCTTCTTCTTCTTCTTCTTCTTTTTTTTCTTTTGTCAAATCAGTCCCAGGACCGATCGTGTCCTATGGTCGTAGAGATCACTTGTAAGGTATATTTCTTCTTAAGCCGTGAATTTCCAGTTGCGTTTCGATTTAATCTCTTCGCAAAGAGGCGAAGATGGTGCTTGGAGAGCGGCGCGAACCACTGCGAGAAGCAGAAAGAAACACGCTACACCCTATAAATACTTGCGGGTAATTGATTCAATAATAACTAACTCAAGCGAGAGAGCCAACGTTCTTCTTCCTCCTCCTTCTCTTCTTCTTCTTCTTCTTTCTCTTCTTCTTCTGCTTCTTCTTCTTCTTCTTCCTTTTCCATCTTCGTCTTCATCTTCGTCCTTCTCTTCTCTTTCCCTTTCACTCTTTGTCTTTCTGTCTATCTATTTCTCTCTCTCTCTCTCTCTCTCTCTCTCTCTCTCTCTCTCTCTCTTTCTGTCTCTCTTGCACTTCTACGAGCGTCTCTGGTGTTCAACACATAAATATGTATGTCAGTAATAATATAAGCACAGGCGCGGCTCTGGTGTTTGGGAAAAGGCGCTTTCGTATCGTAAGACCCGAAGGGTTCCATACGTCACGCCCTTTTTCTTCAACACGCCAGCACACTATCTCTTTCCTATCAACGACGGTGTTTTTAATCGCCGAAGCGATAACCACCGGCTCGAGATTCGTCGAGTGATCTAGATAAACAATGTTACCCTTTTTACAGGTACATACATGCATATATACATATCATCTAATCTTAACCGATCGAAATTCTCTGTATAATAATATTGCGAAATATCGATCATTATAATATAAAACGTTATAAAACGTTCACTGAGTTAACGTTGAAATCATTTAGGAACTTCGAAAGTCTATAAGATTCGATTAGATTTTTCAAATTGTCTTCGTCTTATCACAGATGAACCAGTTGTCTGAGGAGTCGCGTGACCGGAATTGAAGAGAAGGATGCAAAATTAGAAAAAGATATAAAAAGAAGAAAAATACGAAGAAGAAGAGAGATAGAAATAGATAGATAGAGTAAGAAAGTAAGAAAGACATAGAGAGAGAGAGAGAGAGAGAGGGGGGGGGCGAAAGAAGACTATTAGAATAAAATAATGGTCGAAACGTCGTAAAGGGCGCGTTCAAGCCGAGAGGCGGAACGGACCCTGGCGTCGTTTAACCCCTGCAGCAACGAAAAGAGAGAGAGAGAGTGAGAGAGAGAAGGAGGGAGGGAGAGGGCGAAAAGGTGGGGAGGAAAACGAGCGAGCGAGTGAGGAAGAGTAGTGGTGTGAGGCTAGGTGTTAAAACACGGTAATTAACAACGGGTAGAGAGAGAGAAAGAGAGAGAAACACCATGGAGAGAGAGAGAGAGAGAGAAAGAGAGAGAGAGAGACAAACGAAAAGGACGAGTGAGACCACCTTCGGCTCTCTCGCAGTGGCTACCAAGATTTACTGCCAAATGCTCGCGTATTTATGAACTACGCCTCGTACACTCTCGCACACACCTACACGTCTGACGTACGCTGACTCTTCTACGTACTTACATATATACATATATCGTCTGCGTGAAAGAGAGAAAGAGAGAGAGAATATGTCGGCGAGTTGAGTGCTAACCGACTATCGATCATGTTTCGTGGATAGTTAGGAGCCATGAAACATTCATGCACGATCGACCACCCATCGCAGTCTTCGCGTCTTTTCGCGAGTCCGTGCAAACGCTTAACCAGACCGACTCGAGACGATACCGAAGCCAGCACACTCGTCCTTTATCCATTCCTCTCTCTCTCTCTCTCTCTCTCTCTCTCTCTCTCTCTTTCTCTCTTTCTCTTTCTCTTTCTCTTTCGTACCTTCTTTTGAAAGGTTCTCTATTTTACATAGAACGTCCTACGCTCTTTCTCGTCGATACGCCCGTTACAGGTAAAAGGAGGAAAAAATAAGGTTCACTCCAATATGACAAAATGTTTTATTCTCCTTTAATAAGTTATAATTTGAAGATAAGAAAAGAAAGGAAAAAAAGGAGGAAATGAAAGATTTGTCGATCCTTCTTTTTTTTTTTTTTTTTTTTTTTATAAAAAGTAGATAAACGTTACGTATCAATATCTATATTATATTGTTAATTTCATTGTTAATTTATATATATATATATATATATATATATACATATGAAAATTAATGAAATTTTCTTTTTTAACTTCAACGGGATAATAGTTGAAGTAAAAGCTAACGTTCGGCTCATCTATTTTACGATGATTCGTCGTCGAGAAGTTATGCAGGAAAGAAAATAAGAGGTGGTGGTACGTTCGATTCTCTCAACTCGAAGGGGTCAAACGGCGACGTCAGATTTATACGATCGCCATTTAATTCTTTATAAGAGCGCCGACAGGACGATGAACGTTGGTGGTACGAGAAGGAAAAAGATAGATATATACACACACACATACAGAGAGAGAGAGAGAGAGAGAGAGAGAGAGAGAGAGAGAGAGAGAGAGAGAGAGAGAGAGAGAGGGAGGAAGAGAGAGAGAGAGAGAGAGAGAGAGAGAGAAGATTGTGGCAGAAGGGCCAGCAGGGGCACGTCAGGCCCCTTGGGCCGTCATAAACAATAGCGAGGAGTAATTGATTCTCTAATAACTTAACGCGCTAGCACGAGGTGGCCACTAACAGCCTTAGGTAGGCATAATGTATTACAGTCGGCAACAACTCGAGTGCTAAGGAGTTGGAGAAGAAGAAGAAGAAGAAGAAGAAGAAGAAGAAGAAGGAGGAGGTGAAGAAGGAGGTTGGAGAGGAGAAGGAGATGGGGATATATAGAGAGTGAGAGAGAAAGAGAGAGGGAGGGTGAGGGAGGCTTCGACGAGCACACGTAGGCCTACGAGGGCTGTGAGATTTAAGAGCCTGAGTCGATAATAAAGCAGCCACCTTGGAAAATGGCAAGACCCAACGCTCGTACCCGAGGAAACCCGTCGCCTCCATCGCTCGAACGAGATATACGATCTCTCCCTCATCTTCTTTCTCTATTTCTCTTTCTCTCTGTCTATCTTTCTTTCTCTCTCATTTTCTCTCTCTCTCTCTCTCTCTCTCTCTCTTTCTCTTTCTCTCTTTTCGTGTCTCACCGTTTGTCAACATGATAGGTAGAAATAGTGTCCCAAGCCACTTACACGATCGTTGCGAGACCGTCAAATGGCACGTCTTTAATTCTCTCGTCTATCGTGAGTGACAAAAAGGAGCGGTCCTGTTTAAAGGATTGATCGATGATCTACCAAACTTATGGATGGATCGTCGTTTCTCGTCTCCTCTCTCTCTCTCTCTCTCTCTCTCTCTCTCTCTCTCTCTTTCTTTCTTTCACACAGACACTTTCTTTCTCCCTCTTTTATCGGCATTTAACTGAATATATTTTCTACGTTTAAGGATATGTTTTCCTTTTTTCCTTCTTTTTTCCTTTTTGTTTTATTTATCTTTTCCTTTTTCTTATCAGTTCTTGGATTTTTTTGTTATCAATTTATCTATCTATTTATTTATTTATTTATTTATTTATTTACTTATTTATTTGCATTAACGTTAATTTTAAGGAAAAAAAACCGAATAATTTATTTATTCAATGTATTTTTATGTATTGTAATAATACATAAATATAAATTATATTTATGTATTATTTTATGTATTTTTATGTGTGGGGTAAAAAAAGGAAAAAAGACGAAAAAAGAGAAAGGAAAAGAAGAAAGAACTTCAAAGTGATATTAAGTTTTGTTTAGTTGAAAACAGAATATTAGAATATGATCGATGTGATATAAAAAAAATGAAAAAGATAAAAAAATAAATATGTGAGAACCATAAGATCGAAGGAGCAATGGTTAGGAGCGAGAAGGGATTGCGTTCGTCGGCACCGCGTAGCCTGTCATTAGGCTCGATATATCTCACGGCGATAACAACGTATCTCAAGAAAGAAATGACACCGAGGAAGTCCCATCTAGATTCACATGCGAACGTAGACGGAATCCTTTATGTATTTGCAACTTTGATAAAAAACAATGCCACCTTGATCATTCGCCAATTACATTGTCGATTTTTATTTGATATATATATATATATATATATTTTTTCTTTTTTCTTATTTCTTATTTCTTTTTCGTTGATATATCCGCATACGCGTAAACAATCAATTAACTTATCAATAAATTTTAAAGATATTTATTTTGAGTCTTTCTTTTCTAAATTATATTTACAATTTTTCACTATAGGTATATATATATATATATATACATATTTATATATTTATATATTAACGCATATATAAATGTATATAATGTATAATATATAATATGTATATAATATATTATGTATATATATTGTATGTATATATATATATTAATAATTTATCATATGTTTACTTTTATAATTGTTTAAAAATTATACATTGAAATGATACTATGTTTACCAAATAACTATATGTATATATATATATATATATATATACATATATATATATATATGTTTGTTCATAAAATTATGATCCGAGGCTTCATTTAATTAATTTCATTGCGGATGATAATGCCGATTCGACGTTCCCGCAAGCTTTTTGCACAGCAATAATTTAAAGAGCTTCTTTATTCTTCCGAAGCCAAGCCGGTGCACAATCTTTTTCCCAATTCGTTGTGTACAAGGGGTAAAGAAGGTTACTCGCTATCCATCGAACTTTATATA